>NC_045549.1:9353661-9584663 GCF_009769535.1 Thamnophis elegans
CTAGCAACCCCTCCAATACTGGAACATTGCTATCATGTCTCCCCTGGTCCTTCTCTTCACTAGACTAGCCATGCCCAGTTCCTGCAACAATTCTTCATATGTTTTAGCCTCCAGTCTCTAATCATCTTTATTGCTCTTCTCTGCACTCTTTCTAGAGTCTCAACATCTTTTTGATAGTATGGTGACCAAAACTGGATGCAGTACTCTAGGTGTGGTCTTACTAAGGCTTTATAGAGTGGTATTAGTACCTCCCCTTGATCTTGATTACATCCCTATGTTAAATTGTTAAATAAATAAACAAAATATTTAAATTTTGCTTGATTGCAATTGCTGTCAGGTGATAAGGGGTTTATACTTGTTCAGATGTAGCATAGCTGGTTGGGGAAGGAGATGGACTATTAAAGGTAGCTACCAAATGCTATTTAACTTCCTGATGTTTATTCCACACAAATGTATGCATACAGTACACATATACACCTTGTTAGGCAAGCTCCCCATTGGGAGAGCAAGTACGTTCAGAGAAGCATTGTGAGAGTTGTGTTGGAGAACACACAAACCAGCGTACAGAGACAATGCAGTTTAAATAGGCTTTTACTTTCGTGGAAATAGAGGTATCAGAGTCCATCAAACAGTCCAAGTCATACACGGATAAGACAGTCAGTCATCAACGTCTTTCAGTTAAGGGATAATCCAAATAATAGTCCATTATCATACAAACAGTCTGGTACTCAAAGTTTGCTAGCAGTTGCAAAACTTACAATAGCTCATGGCACTTTCTAACAGCCAGCTTCCAAAACACTCAGATCAGATCAGCCCAGCATCTAATGAACAGAGAGCTAACAGTCATTCTGGCTCCCTCTTATGGCCAATTGAGGAAAACAGCAACCAATCACATTTTACAGTATGATTTAAAGAAACAGATACAACATTATTACATGATTTATATATTGCCAACCCAACCGTTAAGATTATATTCCTAACACACCTGCATTCGTTTTATTTACAAATGGTCCTCGACTTGTGACCACGATTGAGCCCAACGTTTCGGTTGCCAAGTGAGAAAGTTGTTTGTGTAAATTCTGCCTCGTTTCATGGCATTTCTTGCCACACTTATTACGTGAATCACTGCCGTTCAGTTCTTAACACAGTTGTGAAGGGAATCTGGCTTCCCCCATTGACTTTGCTTGTCAGAAGGTCGCAAAAGGGGATCACATGACCTCCTGGACACTGCAACCGTCATAAATATGAGTCAGTTGCCAAGAGTCTGAATTTTGATCACATGACCATGGGGATGATCCAACTACCATCAGTGTGAAAAATGGTCCTAAGTCACATTTTTTCAGTGCTGTTGTAACAGTCACTAAATGAACTGTTGTAAGTCGAGGACTACCTCTATTCAGTTTGGGCCTGTTTCACCCAGGGGTGGGTTTCAACCGGTTTGCGGCGGTCCCTGCGAACCGGTTGGTCGGCGAACCAGGAAGTAAGTAACTTCCGGGAATGGCGAAGGGCCCACCCGCGCGCCCGCGCCCCTTACCCGGTTTTGACGAGTTCTGCGCTTCCACGCATGCGCAGGACGCATACAGCAGCTGGAGCATCGCACAGACGCTAGTACGCATGCGTGCACAGCGCATGTGCACACGCGTGCGCAGCACACCGCACGCGTGTGCGAGGACGCCGCCGGCCCCGTTCCAACCGAACTGGTTGGAACGGGGCGAGAAACCCACCCCTGGTTTCACCTGTTATTTTATCTCACTTTGTTTCCACTTTTAATCCTTCTCATCAGTCTCGTCAATGGGCTTTTTCCCCTTTTCTTTTTTTAAATTTGGTTTAATTCGGCGAAACATTCACACATAAACCAAAACATTTTTTCAGCGACTGCTTTTGAAAAAGGTGTAAAAAGAAAAGATTTGAAAAAGAGTCACCCTTTGTTCCCATCTTCACCAGACAAAAGATTTTATCTGGTGTCTTATGATTTCATCCATCTGATGATTTATGCACCTGAGGGCAGGACACGAAGCAATGGGTGGAAACTAATCAAGGAGAGAAGCAACCTAGAACTAAGGAGAAACTTCCTGACAGTGGGAAAAATTAATCAGTGGAACAACTTGCCTCCAGAAGTTGTTGGTGCTCCAACAATGGAGGTTTTTAAGAAGAGATTCGGCAGTCATTTGTCTGAAATGATATAAGGCTTCCTGCCTGAGCAAGAGGTTGGACTAGAAGACCTCCAAGGCCCCTTCCAGCTCTGTTATTTGTTCATACATCACATTTATGTGGCCAAATTTTATTGGGGGGAAAACAGAATCACCCATTTTAGACCAGCAAGCTTCTGCAGATGGTATTCTCCAGTTGCACATTTTGGATGAAACAACGGCATATAGTTAACCGCGAGAGTTTCTGGTTTAAACATGGTTCAGATGAACGAACCAGTAGGGAGCTATAGGGCTGAACATTAGCTTAATTCGTTTAGATTAATTCATATACTGGCTTTATGGATCTTCTCTGTGGAGCAGGCTGGATATTCAATTCTACGGCATCACGAGTACAAAAGAAATGAACATTTAATCCAGCACAACACGGCTTTAAATAGCAGCAAATTCTCAGCTCAGGGCTCTTAAGACTGCGAAGTAGACAAAAACAGACAAATGCATGCGAAGCAAACAGGGAAACAGAATCTCTTTCCCATCACAAGAGAAGAAGTAGGAAGTGATCCACTAAGACAAAAAGACCTATTAATATCTTGCTTGAATGCCACTCTGTAATGAGAGACTAAGGCTATGGTTTCCCCAGTTGCAATGGATGGCTGTGAAGATTGGACCATAAGAAAGGCTGAGTGCTAAAGAATTGAGGCCTTTGAACTCGGGTGCTGGAGAAGACTCCTGCAAGTCCCTTGGACTGCAAGGCGATCAAACTGGTGAGTCCTAGAGGAGATCAACCCTGACTGCTCTTTAGAAGGCCAGATCCTGAAGATGAAACTCAAATGCTTTGGCCACCTAATGAGAAGGAAGGACTCACTGGAGAAGAGCCTAATGCTGGGAAGGATTGAGGGCAAAAGAAGAAGGGGACAACAGAGAATGAGGCGGCTGGATGGAGTCACCGAAGCAGTCGGTGTGAGCTTAAATGGACTCCAGAGGATGGTAGAGGACAGGAAGGCCTGGAGGAACGCTGTCCATGGGTCGGACACAACTTCGGAACTAACAACTTATAAACAGAGAACAATCCCCTCGTCTCTTCTAGCACTGATGATGTTACAATGAAAATAGCAATAGCAATAGCAGTTAGACTTATATACCGCTTCATAGGACTTTCAGCCCTCTCTAAGCGGTTTACAGAGTCAGCATATTGCCCCCACAGTCTGGGTCCTCATTTCACCCACCTCGGAAGGATGGAAGGCTGAGTCAACCTTGAGCCGGTGAGATTAGAACTGCTGAACTGCAGATAACAGTCAGCTGAAGTGGCCTGCAGTACTGCACCCTAACCACTGCGCCACCTCGGCTCTAAATAAAATCTGGACGACCAAGAATGACTAAATTTAGGATGAGGTTTTCCTGTTCCATGTCCAAGTAGAAGCACTTTTATCACACGATTGGGGAAAGAAAGTTAAAAGGAACCCGGGAAATTCTCCGTGGGTAAAAATTCAAAACTGGGAAGATGAAAAGTTTAGGAAGGAAATTTGCTACCCAATACTATGCATGTGTTATTCTTGTCTCAACTGCGGGAACAATTGCAGGATATATAGCATTTTCTATTTCCATTCCCAAACGCATAAATTGCGCATACGTCATTAGGAAAGCAGCATAATTTGGGGGGAAGGTGGATGAACCAAAACAAACAAACAAACAAACAAACCCATTGCTCTTCTCAGCGCCTATACAGAAGCTAATTCTACTTTGCTCACTGTGAAAAAGATAAAATTCAACAGGAACAGAATCCTTCTTATCTACCCAAATAAAAGAATTGCAATTCAAGGAAATGCTTTCCCCTTTAAGGCCCTATGGCTAATCTTACTTGTAGGTCCTGAGGATTTTTGCCCTTCCCACTAGATCTGATAGGGTGATCATATCTCGGTGTCAGGGTTACAAGTAGCACCCCCCAACGAAATCAAAATGCCAAGGCAGGCATTTTCCTCAAAGTTTGAATTTATTAGAGATGTCCTATTGGCACATCTGGGAAAACCCGAATTTGAAAGCCCACAGGTTTTCTCCACCAAAAGTAAAGTCAAAGTTCCTTCTCCAGTTTGCCTCTGGAGGCTGTGGATGCTTCATCACTGGAGGTTTTTAAGAAGAGACTGGACAGTCACTTGTCTGAAATGGTATAGGTTCTCCTGTTTGAGCAGGGGGCTGGACTATAAGGCCTCCAAAGTCCCTTCCAACTCTATTCTATTCTATTCCATTCTATTCCATTCTATTCCATTCTATTCCATTCTATTCCATTCTATTCCATTCATATCCCATTCATCTGCTCTCTTCTCCTCTCCCCTCCCCTTCAGTCCAGTCTAGTCTAGTCTATTCCATTCCATTCATATCCCATTCATCTCTTCTCCTCTCCTCTCCCCTCCCCTCCCTTTCCCTTCCCTTCCCTTCCCCTAGTCTAGTCTAGTCTAGTCTATTCCATTCCATTCCATTCATATCCCATTCATCTCTTCTCCTCTCCTCTCCCCTCCCTTTCCCTTCCCTTCCCCTAGTCTAGTCTAGTCCATTCCATTCCATTCATATCCCATTCATCTCTTCTTTTCCTTCCCTTCCTTCTATTCTATTCTATTCCATTCCATTCATATCCCATTCATCTCTTCTCCTCTCCCTCCCCTCCCTTTCCCTTCCCTTAGTCTAGTCTAGTCTAGTCCATTCCATTCTATTCATATCCCATTCATCTCTTCTCTTCCTTCCCTTCCTTCTATTCTGTTCTGTTCTGTTCTGTTCTGTTCTATTCTATTCCATTCCATTCCATTCTACTCTATTCCATTCCATTCCATTCTACCCCACCCTACTCCAATCAGCTTACTGTCCCAACTGTAGCTGACTCCCAGTCATGCCTTCCCAGGGCAGAGAACCAGTTGCTAAAATTTTTGAATCCCATCCCTGGCCACAGCTGAGATAACCTTTGGACTTTGCTTTCTTCTAACACTCGGTTCAAAAACCACTCGATTAGAAACAGAACAGCACGGGGGGGGGGGGGGAAATCAGCTCTTTGCACTAGAATAATGACCTTCCGTTTTATTTCTCTGCTCACATTTTATTTGTCACAGCTGAGCACTGGCCATCATAATGGAGCGAAAACTCAGGTTTCCCTGGGAAGCTTGGAGTTCCCCATAGAAACATTTTTCCCTGTGAATAACTTCATAATTTTGCAACATTTGGGTTTCCCCCAAGCAAGAGGATCGTTTTTAATGCATTTTAAGTGCCATCTTTGCAAAATAAGCAGCAGCATTTATACCAGGATACTAGAAATAGAAGGCATGATTCTAAACTCTCTTGCCTGGAATAAGAATAAAATAAAAAATAGAATACAGTAGAGTAGAGTAGAGTAGAGTAGAGTGGAGTGGAGTGGAGTGGAGTGGAGTGGAGCAGAGTGGAGTAGAACAGAACAGGAGGGGATCTTGGAGGTCTTCTAGTCCAGCCCCATGCTCAAGCAGGAGAACCTATAGCATCTCAGACAAGTGCCTGTCCAGTCTCTTCTTGAAAACCTCCAATGACGAAGCACTCATGATTACTGAAGGCAGGGTGCTCCAATGGTTAATTGTCCTCCCTGTTAGGAAGTTTCTCCTTAATTCCAGGTTACTTCTCTCTTTGATCAGTTTCCAACCATTGTTTCTTGCCCTGCCCTCCAGTGCTTTGGAGAATAATATTTCCCATTTTCCCATCACCATCTTTTAAAAACAAACATTGAAGGTAGAAGGGTGGAAATATTTGGGGATTCTGTGGCAGCATAAACAAGTGGACGCTTCTAGAGTTGTGGATAAACCAATGGCATTTTCACGTCACTAACTGCTTAATTGTGTGCCTAAATTTAGGTGGTTGTGCGTATTAAATGATTAGAACACATTTTAAAACTCTCGTGCTTTATTTCAGTTATTTCATTATCCAGTTGCTTGCGTAAAGACTTGTATCTTTCTTGAGTATCTTTAATCTCTCTATTGAAATTAAGCTGCTTTCCTTTAGATCTGCACACTTTCTTCTTCTTCTTTTTTTTGCAAAATAATGGAAGACCTGATTGGAATGACCATAATAAAAAGATGATTCTGAAATGATCTCTAGACAGAAAAATCTCAATATACTTGGTCTGTACCCATGTCTTGGCACACTGGGTTAAAACTTGGAAAGAATATTATTCAATTATTGTTCAATTTTTGAACTGAATTACTGTATGCAATGAAAACTTTTAGGAGGACTGAAGGGAAAAACAGCTGCTTTTTGCTTGCAATAGTATTAAGGTAAAGGTTCCCCCGCACATGTGCTAATCGTTCCTGACTCTAGGGGGCGGTGCTAATTTCCGTTTCAAAGCTGAAGAGCCAGCGCTGTCCGAAGACGTCTCTGTGGTCATGTGGCCGGCATGACTAAACGCCGAAGGCGCATGGAACGTTGCTACCTTCCCACCAAAGGTGGTTCCTATTTTTCTACTTGCATTTTTACGTGCTTTCAAACTGCTAGGTTGGCAGAAGCTGGGACAAGTAATGGAAGCTCACTCTGTGACGCGGCGCTAGGGATTCGAACTGTTGACCTGCCGACCTTTCTGATCAACAAGCTCAGCGTCTTAGCCACTGAGCCAACGCGTCCTGAGCAAACAAACTCTAGATCAGAGGTTAGTCTCTCTTTTTTTATATATAAAGAAACTATCCTGCCTTAAGAGCAGGCAACTCTTTTAAAACAGGGGCCACGTGGATGCAAAAATATATTGTCCTGTTATGCATAGCAAAATCTTGAAGCCGTATGTGTGTGTGTTAGTTTCTGCTAGTCTCAATTACAGTGTTTAAAAATAAGGTAAAGATTCCCCTCGCACATACGTGCTAGTCGTTCCTGACTCTAGGGGGCAGTGCTCATCTCTGTTTCAAAGCCGAAGAGCCAGCGCTATTCAAAGACGTCTCCGTGGTCATGTGGCCAGCATGTCTCAATGCCAAAGGCGCATGGAATGCTGTTACCTTCCCACCAAAGGTGGTTCCTATTTTTCTACTTGCATTTTTACGTGCTTCTGCTAGGTTGGCAGAAGCTGGGACAAGTAACGGGAGCTCATTTATATTTATACCTGCTACCTTCTACATATTTGACAAAGTAATACAAATGCAAATACAGATTCGAAACAAAACAAAAGGTTTTTGGAATGTCCTCACTTCCGAAATGTCAAACCAGCCAGAAGACCCCAAGCTTCACGGGAACGGCAGCGCGAAAGGGCCTTGTTATTTCCCTTCAACCAAACTGTTCCTAACCTACCGTATCCAATCATCCTTTGCGTTGTATGATGTCAAAAACACTTATTGTACAAGCCGAGATCTGTGTTTCTTTTGCCACAGACAATAAATCTTTAGTGTCTTCTTCTGATACGCATCACTTCACTTGATCTCAAGAGGCACTAAGGACTCTCTCTTCCCCTCTCCTTCCTTCCAACAAGGTCACTTCCTTGGCAGGCAGGTTTGAGCTTGAGTTACAGGAATAACCTTCCCCCCCCCCCCCCCCCCCTCAACTGTCTTCTTTGTGCATTTACCAAATTTTGGGAACGTCTATCCATCTGCCAGGTCCCGGCAGAGCTAAAACTGCCAGAATTTACCAGGCCAGCTAGGAATTTTCTGGGTGTTGCAGTCCCGATAAACGAGGAGGCCCTCAGACTGGGGAAAACTGGCGTATAAATAGTCACAAATGCCACCGTTATTGGGTCAAAAACATGATTCATACTGTCCAAGGATGCTGCAGGGATGATCAAAAGAATATGCGAAAAAGACTTAACTAATTAAGATTTTCTAAGGCGGACCAAACAGATAGGAATGAAAAAGACAAAGAAGACATCATAAAAGGCAATGATATGTTTACGACGGTAGAGAAAGTACTTGTGTTTAGAATGGGGATATATTATTTAAAGCTTCTGGGTATACTGAGAAGGCTCACAAATATTGTTGCATTCTGCATTGTTCATTAAAATATACTTGGCTAAGCCCTGACTGTGCCTCAAAGAACATAGTAACAACAACATGAAAACTTCAAACCTTTATCCTACTGAGATTATCTCTATCTCGGTCTCTATTTATTTAGTTCCCTCCCTCCCTCCCCCCCTCTCTCTTTCTTTGTCTTTGTGTCTATCTTTTTCTCAGTGTCACTATCCCTATTTATCTATCTGTCTGTCTCTATCTCTATTTATCTATTTCTATCTCTGCCTCTATTTATTCATCTCTGTCTATTTCTATTTCTATCTCTCTCTGTCTATCTCTATCTGTCTCTATCTGTCAGTCTCTATCTCTATCTATCTATCTATTTCTATCTCTGTCTCTATTTATCCCTCTCTATCTGTCTCTAGCTGTCTGTCTCTGTCTCTATCTCTGTTTCTATCTCTGTCTCTATTTATCCATCTCTGTCTCTGTCGATCTCTATCTGTCTCTATCTGTCTCTATCTGTCTCTATCTCTATATCTATTTCTATATCTATATCTATTTATCCATCTGTCTCTGTTTCTGTCTGTCTGCCTGTCTCTCTCTCTCTTTTACACATACACACACACTATATCTATTTCTATGTCTCTATGTCTATCTTTTCCTCAGTCTTTATCACTATCTTTATTTATCTATTTCTATCTCTGCCTCTATTTATCCATCTCTATCTCTGTATATCTCTGCCCCATCTATCTCTATCTGCCTGTCTGTCTATGTCTGTCTGTATCATCTATCTATCAATCATCTATCTATCTATCATCTATCTATCTATCTATCATCTATCTATCTATCATCTATCATCTTATCTATCTATCTATCTATCTATCTATCTATCTATCTATCTATCTATCTATCTATCTATCTATCTATCTATCTATCTAAGCTGGGTTGACAAAACCACAAAAGAGGAGGCAATAAATCACCCAAGAAAGTCAAGGGAAATAATCAAAGCCATTAAAAAATGAACGCTAGAATATTTTGGATATGTGATGCAACACTCAGAAAAATATGGCATACTTCACTTAATCCTCCAGGGGAAAATTGAAGACAAATGAAGTCCAGGCAGAAGAAGAACATCATGGCTTCAAAATCTAAGGGACTGGTTTGGACAAAGCTCAGTAGCACTTTTTCGTGTGGCTGTTGACAAAAATAGGATTGCCGACATGATCGCCAACGTCCGATGACGAATATGGCACAAGAAGAAGATGATTGATCTATCACCCATCTATCTATCTGCAGCATCACATGCCTCAATGAAAGTGGCTTGCAAGGCCCTCTTAATAAATCAATACATCTCCTTTTGTGTAATCACTGATATTTTTGAAGTTTGATTTGTATTTATTTATTTGTGGCGCTTTCTATGCTTCAGTGAGTCGTTCCTTCAAGAACACCAATAGAGAAACGCCACCGCTGTCCTTGGAAGACTGTCATTGACCAAAGCATCCAATCATGGTGCATTTACAGGCTGCAAAAACCCTGCCACCACACTATCAACTGAGTTTTTGCATCCCAGGTATGATACCTCTACTTTATTATCCTCGTGCCAAGAGGGAGAAGAGATTGCTGGGTCTCTTCTGAACCATTTATACTTCTTTTTAAAGAGGGACTTTCCTCCCTTATCAAACAATACCAAGAAATGCAACTTTAATTTGAAGACGGTGATAATTTCTGCTCACGTTTGAGAAAGCAGTAGCGGAACAAAGACGAGAGTTGAGCCAAAGATTATGCAATTCTTTCCCCGCTTTGGGTCTTTTTCAAATGTTGACTTCCCTGTTATCTGAAAGAGATGATCTCAGAAGCCAGGAAGACACCAGGAGGTAGTTTTCAATGTCAGATTTCTTCCCCAAAGCAAAAATAATCTCCCTCATGGGGGAAATCTGATGTAATCACTCAAGGCTGTAGTTACAGCCTTCCAGATAGAATTCCTGGTCCATTCAGTGCTTCTATGGCCCAAGTAAGACTCTATATCTTAACTTCCTTAAACAGAGGAGGAAGACGACCTCACACAACAGAATAACAGAGTTGGAAGGGACCTTTGAGGTCTTCTAGTCCAACCCAATCTCCAGGCAGACCCTATACCATTTCAGACAAATGGTTATCCAACATCTTTTTTTTAAAAAAATTTCAGTGTTGGAGCATCCACAATTTCTGGAGGCAAGTTGTTCCACTGCTTAATTTTTCTAACTGTCAGGAGATTTCTTCTTAGTTCTGGATTGTTTCTCTCCTTGATTAGTTTCCACCCATTGCTACATGTCCTGCCCTCAGTTGCTTTGGAGAATAACTTGACTCCCTCTTCTTGGTGGCAGCTCCTGAGATACTGGAACACTGCTATCATGTTACCCCTAGTTCTTCTTTCCACAAGACTGTTGTTGTTGTTAGTTGTGAAGTCATGTCCGACCCATCGCAACCCCATGGACAACGTTCCTCCAGGCCTTCCTGTCCTCTACCATCCTCTGGAGTAAGCTCACGCCGACTGCTTCGGTGACTCCATCCAGCCACTTCATTCTCTGTCGTCCCCTTCTTCTTTTGCCCTCAATCATTCCCAGCATTAGGCTCTTCTGCAGGGAGTCCTTCCTTCTCATTAGGTGGCCAAAGTATTTGAGTTTCCTCTTCAGGATCTGGCCTTCCAAAGAGAAGTCAGGGTTGATCTCCTCTAGGACTGACTGATTTGACCACCTTGCAGTCCAAGGGACTCGCAGGAATCTTCTCCCAAGACTAGACATACCCAGTTCCAGCAACCGTTCTTGATATATTTCAGCCCCCCAGTCCCCTAATCCTCTTCGTTGCTCTTCTCTGCACTCTTTCTAGAGTCTCCACATCTTTTTTACACCGTGGCGACCAAAACCAAGAATAAAAAGGTACTTTTTCATAGCCATCTGGAAACAAGGCCCTTTTTTTTGCCGCAGTGAACACCGTGGAAATAACTTTGAATTTGGAACCGTGAGGGGGAAGGGGCAGTTGAGAACTAAATTAACCGACATTGCTTTAGCTACCACCTCATGTCACTTATCTGTCTGGGCTGACTAAGAGGAGAATGTCCGTTAAATGGAGGATGACAGCTAGTAATTATTGGAAAGCAGTAGATCGTAGGTGAAACAAGGACGGCTGGGATAAGGTGTCAAAAGCAGGTCATTAATGCTGACAAGGCCGGAGTTCAGCTTTAACAGCTGTCTCTCTCTCCCAGGTGTGCTGACCCTGCCTGCTATAATCGGATCTCCGTAGAGGCCTAACTGGGCATAGCTTAGACCCAGGAAAGACACAAAGGAAAATCTTGGATAATATTAATTGCCTTTAAAAAAAAAAAAAAAGGAACCACACAGAGACAGAAAAAATAGTTCACGTCTTGTGAATCAAGACCTGGGATATCTGGATTCCCTTTAGAGAGCATGTGGCTTTCCAGGACTATCTAATCTCCTCCAGCTGTGCTAAAATTTCAGGCTGGGTGAAAACACTTTTGGAGTTCAGTAGGTGGAAAGGCTGGCCACTTACTCCCACATGGGTATGCTGCAACCGTCGTTAAGTGTGAAAAAAAACAACAGTCACAGTGCTGTTGTAACACGGGTGGGGAACCAGGGCCCTGTTATGACTTGTGGACTTCAACTCCCAGGATTCCTGAGCCAGCCGCCCTTTTATGACATGTGGACTTCAACTCCCAGGATTCCTGAGCCAGCCGCCCTTTTATGACATGCGGACTTCAACTCCCAGGATTCCTGAGCCAGCCGCCCTTTTATGACATGTGGACTTCAACTCCCAGGATTCCTGAGCCAGCTGCCCTTTCATGACTTGTGGACTTCAACTCCTGAGTTGATTTATTGGAATTATCTTGGATTGAAGTTAAAAAATACATTATAAGATCTGAGTCTTTCAAGTCCAAAATATCTTTACTGCTTGAATTTTTCCTGCTTCGCTTCATCTATTCTTTTGGAGCTCCACGTTTCCCCTGGTTTTTTTTTCCTATCTTCTCAATAGCTATCTTGCAAGCAAGGTTGGCTATGAATTCTGTATTAAAATCACCTGATTGGGAGGGGGAGTCTCAAAAAGAGGACATACAAGGGAATGTCTCTCCACGCTTTTGATTCCAGTGGGTGCATTCGAAGTGTCAAGGTTGGGCTATGAGAAGTCTCAGCAATGGGTTGTCTCGATGGATATGGCCTTCATGATCACCCGTCCGAGAAACAAACCCTAAACTGCATCTAGAGTTTGTTTGCTCAGGACGCGGTGGCTCAGTGGCTAAGACGCTGAGCTTGTTGATCAGAAAGGTCGGCAGGTCAACGGTTCGAATCCCTAGCGCCGCGTAACAGAGTGAGCTCCCGTTACTTGTCCCAGCTTCTGCCAACCTAGCAGTTCGAAAGCAGGTAAAAAATGCAAGTAGAAAAATAGGAACCACCTTTGGTGGGAAGGTAACAGCGTTCCATGCGCCTTTGGCGTTGAGTCATGCCGGCCGCATGACCACAGAGATGTCTTTGGACAGCGCTGGCTCTTCGGCTTTGAAACGGAGATGAGCACCGCCCCCTAGAGTCAGGAACGACTAGCACATATGTGCGAGGGGAACCTTTACCTTATTTTGAAGCACTGTAACTGAGACTAGCAAAAACTAACAGACACACACACGGCTTCAAGATTTCGCTATGCATAACAGGACAATATATTTTTGCATCCACATGGCCCATGTTTTAAAAGAGTTGCCTGCTCTTAAGGTAGGATAGTTTCTTTATATAAAAAAAGAGAGAGACTAACCTCTGAACTACTCAATTTCTGTCCTAGGAGCCTGTTCATCAATCTCTTCCCAGGAAACTCTCTTGAGTCCTGTAACCTTCATTAGCTGGCGTTTGCTTCACTGTTCAAACCCGTCAGATTCTATCCTTTTACTTCGCTCCTTATCACTGCCTCTTCTTCAGACAATTCATCCCTAAGAAACCTGCTCTGACTCCTGACTTTGGGTCTTAATTGCCTCTGCTGTCAGTTTGGGAACGGTGTTCCTTCAACAGGAAGAGAGGTGCAGAGCAGTTACTGAACCTGCAGGCGTCCGGCCCAGCTGTTGGGAACTAACTCAAGATAACTGAAGGCAGCTTTGCAAAGAAGGGGTTGTTTCAAAGCCATAAACTTTAACATTTCCAGCTTGGTTCCAAGGTATCTGATCAAAAACTCTGCTTCTCCGAGTTGCAACAGTACAACTCAGTTTCTTGCATCAGCAACGGGGAACTGCATAGTTGCTGGAACGAGGAATTGAGGATTTGGAAAGGGGCATCACTATGACCATAGTCCCTTGGTACAGTGTTTCTCAACCCTGGCCACTTTAAGACGAGAGGGCCTAAAATGGCCAAGGTTGAAAAACACGGCTTTAGTACTTAAAAGGCAGCCAGATCCGTAACAAAACAGTTTGACATCAAGTTATGGGGAGGAGAGCTCATTGTTGGGAAATCTGAAGGACCAAGTTATAGACAGATCTTCATGTAGAAAATCTGTGCAATTGCTAAGAGTTGACACCAACTTAATGATAGATAATAACAATGACAACAACAACAACAGTAATTGGTGAAGTCAACATCAGATGAGGATTCTTCCAGGGGGAACTCATTTTCACCACTATTGTTCAACATCGCATTAATTCCACTGACAATAATTCTACGAAATACAAAACTGGAATATCAAATCTCAAGCCAACATGGCAAGATAAACCATCTACTATGCATGTATGACTTAAAAATATGTGTGAAAGGCCCCACTTTTTAAGTTATCAAAAATGAGAAAGTGAAGATCTTGTAGGACTTTCGAATACAGATGGATTGTCATTTAGAACACAAAACGCTAGATATCAGTCATCAAAAACCGAAGTGTACAATTTATTGATATCGCAGTACCAGGAGACAACAGAGTCGGAGAAAAAGAACTGGAAAAAATCATGAAATATCACGACCTAGCCATCAATGACCTGGTTATGGATGAAACATGTAACAGTAATACCCATTGTCATTGAGGCACTTGGTACCATGTCCAGGAATTCTACAAAACACTTCAAGAAATTGCAGCTTCCTGAAATAACACCAGCAGAATTGCAAAAAACTGTGCTACTCGGAACATTGTACATTTTAAGAAGATAGTTGGTTGATATCTAGGATGCTGGCAGCAACCTGTACCAATCATTAGCACCAGCTAGTGGTATTTGTGATACATTTTTAAATGTTGTTGACTGAATTTCATGTTTAATGAATGAAAGAATAACAACCACAACCACAACAATTGGCATTGGCAATTATGTTATGGCAAAGGAAGTACTTACTTAAACTGCATAATTTTGAGGGTACAATCCCAATATAGCAATAGCAATAGCAGTTAGACTTATATACCGCTTCATAGGGCTTTCAGCCTCTCTAAGCGGTTTACAGAGTCAGCATATCGCCCCCAACAACAATCCGGGTCCTCATTTTACCCACCTCGGAAGGATGGAAGGCTGAGTCAACCCTGAGCCGGTGAGATTTGAACAGCCGAACTGCAGAACTGCAGTCAGCTGAAGTAGCCTGCAGTGCTGCATTTAACCACTGCGCCACCTCGGCTCCAATATAACTGGAGCACCCCTTGAACATTATACGCACTGACAAATTTGCCATCAGTCAGTTGCAGAAGGCGGCTTTACTTGGAACAAATTCCATCCTTTGACAATGTCTGCAACACCATCAAACATCCAGATCTGCCTTGGTAAGGACTCGATAGGTAGACAAAAATGGCAAACCCAGTCTGAACATTTGGCTGACTGAGCGATCATCATCATCATCATCATCATCATCATCATCATCATCAACAACAACAACAACAACAACAACAACAGAAGGCTTTATTTTGGCAGCTCAAGAACAAGCCTTAGCCACAAGCTACATGAAGGCAAAAATTCAACATGTTACCACCAACAGCAAATGTCGCCTCTGTAATGAGAAAGACGAGACAGTCGACCACTTGATCAGTGGGTGCAGCCAAATTTCACGAACTGACTACCTATAACACCATGACCGCGTTGCTAAGATCATTCAAATTGTGCCAAAAGTTTGGATTTGAGTACAGCAAAACCCACTGGGAACATCAGGTTCAGAAGGTTTTAGAGAATAAGAAAGTCAAGATCTTGTGGGACTTCAGAATTCAGACTGACCGGCACTTGGCCCACAACACACCTGACATAACAATAGTTGAAAAGAAAAAAGTATGGTTCGTTGACATTGCAATACCTGGAGATGCACGAATTGAAGATAAACAGCAAGAAAAAAATCACTAAGTACCGGGACTTGCAAATTGAAGTTGAGCGACTGTGGAAAAAGAAATCGTGTGTTGTCCCGATTGTAATTGGGGCCCTTGGAGCAATACCCAAAGGGCTACCTCGCTATTTGGAAATTCTAAATTTATCAGACTTCAACATTCTGATTCTACAAAAAACCACCCTACTTGGAACAGCTTATATCCTCCGACGTTACCTTAACAGTTCCTAGGTCCTTGGTTAGGACTCGAGCTGTTGAGCTACCAACCAGCCCCAAAGGCTGTGAATCTCAACAAAGATTAACCACATAATAATAATAAGTACCGGTAGTAGTTTACATTGGAAATTACATTACGGCAACGTAAGTATTTCCTTAAACTGCATAATTTATATGCTGATGTCACAATGCAAGTTTCATCTTTAACCACCCCCAACCCAACCCCTTCCAGTTGTTTGCCAAAGATTTTTTGCAAGGAAAGGAGCCTGAACGAAGTGGAAAAACATTGACAAAAGAGAACTAGAACGAAAAGGCCAGGGCCCTGCAAAATCCAGGCTGCCACATTTCAAAGAGAGCTCAAACCTATTACAAGATGAAGCCAGAGCAATCTATTCTGAAGAGCCTTTAGGATGACACTTGTCTTCCTCCGGTGCTAATTTAATGCCCGGAAAGGAGCTTTGGGTAATACCTCTAATCACAACAGCAGCCTCATTCAGCACAAGCAATTTGCTAATACGTTCTGGCCCAGACATTCCTGTGATCAGGAAACAATAAGAGGAGCGGCTTCCTTGTATCTCAGCTTGGGTTGGCGGCCTCTCCGTAGCAAAGCAGTTCTGTGGAAGCTGGTCCTCGCGGATCTTTACAGCTCTTTTAAAACTCTTTTGCAAAGCAGATCCCCCTAGTCCAGGCATGGAAAACCTATGCCACGGGTGCCAGAGATGGCAAACAGCATCCTCACTGTGGGCACACAAGCCACCATCCCGGCTCAGCTGCACTTGCGCACGGGACTCCCACCACCCAGCTGATCTTCGGGGCTCTGCCGCACATGCAGGGACACATGCAGGGGGACCGCACGTGCATGTGCGGGAGGCAGGGTGCATGCGGGAGAAATGCGCGCATGCACAGGAGTTTGGGAGGGCAGCATGCAACCCTCCTGAGCAATGTTTGTCAGAGGCACTACAGGCTGGTCCTTTGCTGTTTGCAGGTGGCCCTGTGGCCGAGATCTAAGCCGCCTCATCCTCTGCCATTCCCTTCTCCTTTTGCCTTCAGTCTTTCCCAACATCAAGGTCTTCTCCAAGGAGTCCTTTCTTTTCATTCCGTAGCCAAAGTATTTGAGCTTCAGCCTCTGTCCTTCCAAAGAACAGTCCTTTGACGTTTATAAAGTGTGATTTATAACTTTCGTGTAGTACAGTTTCGACCAATTGAGGTTTATTCAACTTTAGTTATGTACCAAACTACTTAGCTGTAAAGACTAGGGCCATGAGGGCCAACCCTTTCTGGACCGAGTGCCCGAAGCGTGCAATGCGCTTGCGGCTCCCATGCATGCCCTTCCCCTCCTCCCCCATGCAGGCGTTCCAGAGTTGTGCTGGAACACACACACACACACACACAGAGACACACCCCGAGGGGTATTAGGGGTGTCTTACCCCCACAGTATTTGTTTTCAGAAGGTAAATCATCTGTGTACCAAGATTGGTTGAAATTGCTCGAGGCGTTCCAGTTATGTTGGAATATGCACGGATGTGCATGCACACACACAAACACCAGTGGTGGGTTCCGGATCCCAGCGGCGTCCACATGGACGCACACAGCACACGCATGCATGCATCTTAGCACCTCCGTGATGCTCCAGCTGCTCAGCGGAGCGTCGTGCAGGCACTGCACATGCTGTGCGCGGAAGCACTGAAGAATTAAAAGACTGGTAAGGAGCTCGGGCGGGCAGGTGGGCCCTTCAGAGCATCGTATCGGAACGGTATCCAGTGCTCCGGGCAGGCTCTGGTACGCCCGTACTGGGGCGTACCGCCTGCAACCCACCACTGATACACACAGTCATTTATATAGAGAGAAAGTAGACAGATTCAGCAAAGCTGTGGAGTCAAGATTCCGAAGAGAATAACAACATAAAAAGCATTCAAATGAGTTCTCCTACGTAAGCATCAAAGGTGGGTTCTTACTGGTTCGGTCCGGTTCGGCCGAGTAGGTAGTAACTTGGCCGGACACGCACTCAAACCGTTTCTATCAGTGGTGCCCTAGATGCCGCCATCTTGTTTTTTTTACTTCTGTGCATACGCATGCATGCGCGCGCCCGAAGCGCGTCAATGAGTGAACCGGCAGAAGCCAGAACCCACCCCTGGTAAATATAGGCAGTCATCTACAATTGCACAAGACAAGAATGTCGTTTCTGATGACCACAGCAATGTGCAAACAGGCATTTTTATGTTGGATCAAACATAAAGCCAAGTCTGGCTAGGAAGGGTGAGAAAAGGATGGATGTATAATTTGGCACAGGCCTATTTCAAAACTGTGCAAATTAGCACCAGACCTCTGGATCATGTCGCACTGCTAGCACTGTGCACAAACAAGTGTACACTTTCCCAAAAAACCTCTGGTCTTCGCAACCCGAAGGACAACGGTGGTTTGTTAAAGTCTCATAAGCAAAGGCAAACAGCTTAGGAAACGCTGGCATAACAATTCTATCTTACGGACATAAATATACTTTCCATTTACCTTGACTAAGATGCCACCAGAGTACAGATTTTTCTTGAGGTTTTAAAAGCATCAAACCAATGGAAATACCATCACAGAAGAATCCTGGGAAAGATTGAAAACTCCACCATTTTCAGTTTTTATTTTGCGCTTATTCAGGGAGCACTAAGAACGATTTAAGACTCTGAAAATGACTCTCATGCTACATGCCCATCATTTTATCACTTCTTGCTAACCAGAGCTGGGTTTATGTCTGACTATTACCCGACATTAAAAATGCCTCCTTTCCTTATAGGTGCAACATATACCATAAAACTGTCTGCCGCACATTCTGCTGATTCAAACACGGCGTTTATCCGTGCATCCTAATATTTAACCAATATTTATCCAACTGCTTCCTAATATTTTGTATGCAAACAGTTTCAGTGATCTACATTTTCCAATGGTTAATTAGCCCAAACAATGAGATGTGGAAACAGGGCTAAGAGGTTGGGGGTGAAAGACATCATCAGTTTACCTTCCACTTATTTCATAATGCAAACACACCCACACACCCACAAACACAGCTTAAAGGGGATAATGGTAAATTTACCGTTGGTAAAGCATCCCAATATTGAAGTACAAGGGAGAACCAGGGGATTCAGCTGGTTCGGACTAGTTCGTGTGAACTGGTTGCTAATTTTACATCTCGTTCGCCGAACCGGTAGATGAAAAGATTGGCTGGCCTCGCCCATCCCCTCCCAGGAGTCTCCACGTGATGCGGGATAAGTGCAGGGACCGTGCAGAGGCTCTGGAAGGGCGAAAAATGGTCCTCCCGGAAGTTCCTGGCGTCCAGAAATCCGGAGCTCAAGGGAGGCCATTTTCACCCTCTCAGAGGCTCGAGGATAGCTTCAGGAGCCTGGGGAGAGCGAAAATGCCTCCCCCCCCCCGGTGGTAGTGCAGGAGGCCGAGTAGGCCATGCCCACCATGACCGCGGCCACCCAGCAACCGGGTAGAGAACTGGTTGCTAAAGTTTTTCAATCCCACCCCTGGGGAGAACTATTAATTAAGGAGAACTATTAATACTTCAAAAATGATAGCGCGGGGGGGGGGGGGAGAAGCAAGATAGACCTTGACTTACAAGAGCTTGTTTAGCGACCGTTCGAAGTTAAAACTCACTGAAAAAGGGGAGTGTTATAAGTTATGACTGTTTTTCACAAATATTTTCAATAATAATGGTGGCCAGAACCCACCCCTGGTCCAGGGATCTCCTTTTGTGACCTTCTGACAAGCAAAGTCAACAAGCAAGCCAGATTCACTTAACAACCGGGTTACTAACTCAACAACTGCAGTGATTCACATAGCAACTATGGCAAGAAAAGCCCGGGCAAAACCCACTTCACAAACCTCTCACTTAGCACCATAACTTTGGGGGACTCCATTGTACTTGTAAGTTAAGGACTATCTGTATCAGAGTTTCTTCTTTTTTTGGTCTCCTTCTCTTAACATCAGCTGGGAGATCCCTCTCGAAAGCGGGAAAGATTCCATTCTCGGTGCAGGGCCAGGTCGCAATATTAGTTTTGCGTTCCTTAGCGTTAGCACCCCAGGGCTAGTGTTGTGGCCCGCCAGCGGCCAGCTGAGCTGGCAGCAGAGTCGGACAATGAGGAGGATGGGGAGGAACATGGGGCAGTCTTGGAGGCTGGGGAAGGCTCGGACAAGGGCTCTGCGTCAGAGGCAGAGAAGGGGCCATGGGCATCATAGCTACACAGCAGTGAGGCAGAAGAACAGCTGGAGCCTGTTCCCAGTGTGCGCATGCGCAGAGCTGCCGGAAGAAAAGAACAGCTAAGAAATCAGGGTCGACTTGGGAGTAAAGCCACAGGTGGACGGTGAATGGCTGTTCCCATAGGAAATAAAAGAGGAGCGAAAGGGGAGTGGGCTTTTGCAGGAAACAATTTCTTCGTTCATTCATTTCAGGAGTGTAAAGACCTCTGTCCGTGAATCTCAGAGACTCTGTGCCCAGTCTTTCCTTGCAGAGCACCTAACTTGGGAAATATTTACATGGCAGCTTTCCAAGCTAGATAAGGTCTGTGGTCATAACTTCACCTTTGAAAGACTGTTTGCCAAAGCCTTTGCTGAATGTGAAGGAGAGGAATTCACATTCGTTTAATAAAAGGGGTTTTTTCGGGACCAGGAATCCGCTTCGTGCTTTTTGGGGAAGCCTGGGTCAGAACAACTACAGCCTCCATATGGAAGAAGCAAATAAGAGTGAAGAGGCTGGAGTCCTTGGGGATGGGGGTTATGTTAAACAGCAGCCAAAGGCCAGAGGTTAAGCTGCATCTTATCATTATGTTCGCTGCCTGCCGAAGACTATTTAATAAAGAGCGCCAGGCCGGGCCATTTAAATGGAAGCGATTGATTTTCATTTAGCATTTGTCCACTACTACCAAGGCGTCGCTTGAAAAAATCCATTTCAGGGTGACCCAATGCGAGACAAGTCATATGTATCTCTATATATTTAACGGCAGGAAGGAGCAGGGCCCGTAATTGAATTAATGCATGCTCCCTCTCCTCCTCGGGCGGGAGGGTTAAATAAAAAAAGCATACTTTACGTTTAGGCGGCATTAAGCCGGTGACACCAAGTGACAAGCAAGAGCATCGTCAGCATTTGAATGCTCAGAGCCGTGACGCGGTTAAATAAAAATAAAAAAAGAGAGAGATGGGCCGGGAGATCGATGGCGCCCCATCCTTCAAGCAGGTCTGGGCCTCGTGAACTTGGGAAGACGGGGCCATCGAGGGCAACCACACCTGCTTGGCTCCCTTCCAGACCGCCAGGAATAAAATGGAGGGCGCCAAGCTCTCGCTCATCCTTCCCGTAAGTGATTTCATATTTTCATTACTTTATCAAAGTTGGAAGACTTTGGGACGAGGGCAGAGAAGAGCAACGAAGATGATTAGGTGTATTACCTGCAATGGCGAACCTATGGAGTGTGTGCCACAAGTGGCACCCATACCTCTCTCTGCGGGCACGCAACCTGTTGCCCCGGCTCAGCTGCATCGCGCATGCATGCACCTCCCGCCAGCCAGCTGATTTTCGGGTCCCTACTGTGCATACGCATGCGCGGGAGGCAGGGCGCATGTGAGAGGTGCGCTGCCTGCACATCCCCATGGCCCGTTTTTGCTCCCAGGAGGCTGCAGGGAGACCTACTAGGCCCAAAACAGGGTGCGGCGTGTGTAGTGCGCCCTCCCCGGCCTATTTTTGCTCCCAGGAGGCTGCGGGGACACCTACTAGGCTCAAAACAGGGTGCAGCGTCTGTAGTGCGCCCTCCCCGGCCTATTTTTGCTCCCAGGAGGCTGCGGGGACACCTACTAGGCCCAAAACAGGGTGCGGCATGTGTAGTGCGCCCTCCCCGGCCTATTTTTGCTCCCAGGAGGCTGCAGGGAGACCTACTAGGCCCAAAACAGGGTGCGGCGTGTGTAGTGCGCCCTCCCCGGCCTATTTTTGCTCCCAGGAGGCTGCAGGGAGACCTACTAGGCCCAAAACAGGGTGCGGCATGTGTAGTGCGCCCTCCCCGGCCTATTTTTGCTCCCAGGAGGCTGCAGGGAGACCTACTAGGCTCAAAACAGGATGCGGCGTGTGCAGTGCGCCCTCCCCGGCCTATTTTTGCTCCCAGGAGGCGCAGGGACACCTACTAGGCCCAAAACAGGGTGCAGTGTCTGTAGTGCGCCCTCCCCGGCCTATTTTTGCTCCCAGGAGGCGCAGGGACACCTACTAGGCCCAAAACAGGGTGCAGCATCTGTAGTGCGCCCTCCCCGGCCTATTTTTGCTCCCAGAAGGCTGCAGGGAGACCTACTAGGCCCAAAACAGGGTGCAGCATCTGTAGTGCGCCCTCCCCGGCCTATTTTTGCTCCCAGAAGGCTGCAGGGAGACCTACTAGGCCCAAAACAGGGTGCCGTGTGTGTGATGCGCCCCCCCCCTCCCACAGCCTATTTTTGCTCTCAGGAGGCTGCAGGGAGGCCTACTAGGCCCCAAATGGGGCACAGGGGGGTCACGCGTGCATGTATGAGGTGTGTGTGTGTGTGTGTTGCGCATAGGGGCAGGCTCACTCACGCATTGCATTATGGGTGCGGGCGCTCAGGTACGTTTTCGGCACGTGACGACGAAAAGGTTAGCTATCACTGGTGTATACGATAGGCTACTCAAGTGGGAGACAAACTCAAGGGTCTGTTTTAGGCCCAGTACTCTTCAACATCTTCATCAATGATTCAGACGAGGGGATCATCAAATTTGCAGATGACACCAAGCTAGCAGGAATAGGCAACGCTCCGGAAGGTGGGCTTAAGATACAGAAGGATCTTGACAGACTTGAACATTGGGGGCTATCTAACAAAATGAAATTCAATGGTGAAAAGAGTAAGGTTCCACATTTAGGCAAGAAAAACGAAATGCACAGGTACAGTATAGGTGGTAACTTGCTCAATAGTAGTAACTGTGAGAGGGATCTTGGAGTCCTAGTGGACAACCATTTAAATAGGAGCCAGCCGTGTGCAGCAGCTGCCAAAAAAGCCAACACAGTTCTAGGCTGCATAAACAGAGGGATAGAATCAAGATCACGTGAAGGGTTAATACCACTTTATAAGGCCTTGATAAGGCCACACTTGGAATACTGCATTCAGTTTTGGTCACCACGATGTAGAAAAGATGTGGAGACTCTAGAAAGAGTGCAGAGAAGAGCAACAAAGATGATTAGGGGACTGGAGGCTAAAACATATAAAGAACGGTTGCAGGAACTGGGCATGGCTAGTTTAATGAAAAGAAGGACTAGGGGAGACATGATAGTAATCTTCCAATATCTCAGGGGTTGCCACCAAGAAGAGGGAGTCAAGCTATTCTCCAAAGCACCTGAAAGCAGGACATGAAGCCATGGATGGAAACTAATCAAGGGAGAGAACCAACCTAGAACTAAATTTTCTAACTGTGAGAACAATGAATCCGTGGAACGACTTGCCTCCAGAAACTGTGAAATGCTCCAACACTGGATGTTTTAAAGAAAAGATCGGACGAACCGTTGGTCTGAATAATGCCAAGGCATTATAACGTGGTAATTAACACTTTGATTCATCAGTTCATCAGTCAATTGAATGCCTAGTTCTAAAAGAAAGAAGAAAATTAAGAGGGGGCGGGGGGAAGAAGAAGATGGTTTCTCTGTTGCTTTTAGGCAGGAACAGAAAAAATAAGCAGTTCTGTAGTGGGTTTTTTGGCACTATGCCTTAGCACCTGTGTTGTGTTACCAACCGCAATCCATCAGCTACTTCCCATTCCACTTGAGCTCCTGCCAACCAACGTTTGAAATTCCTGCAACACCTGACCTTTCGACCTCATCCCCATCCATTGCCTGCCTCTCTGATTCCCAGAACGTGTGTGTGTGTGTCTGAGTGTGTCTGTGTGTGTGTGTGTGTGTTTTTGTCTTTTTTTTTTCCTATGAAACTACTTTAACAGCCGAAAAAAGTTTATTATTTCACTGGTTGGGAGGATTGATATAGCTTCAATCATTTTTTTTCCCCCGTCTCTTGTGCTGCTGGTCCTTTTAAACCTTGGCAATCAGCTTTGGCTCCGAATCGCGGATTGGCGTGTAACAATCCGATTGTTTGTTTTGGCACCGGCCCTAAATTGAGCTTCATTTTGCCAGTCAATCATGTTGGCCTCCTTGCCTGGCACTTCGCAACCGGGCAACTGGGTGCAAGATAGAGAGATGAGATCACTTGCAAAATTCGGACCCTCCCTGCCCCCCCCCCCCCCGGTTAATACAGTAGTCCTCGACTTACGACAGTTCCAGTTTCGTGACCGCTCAGAGTTACAACGACACTGAAAAAGTGACTTGCGACTGTTTTCACACTTATGACCATTGCAGCATCCCTGTAAGGGCTCCTCTCCTAACTTAAGAAAGTGAAGACTCTTGAAACAGATTGTTTCAAAAGGAACCTTTAATTAAGAAGAATGGAAGCCATTCGAGGCAAAGCAACATCTGAATCCCTTTAGGCCAGTGATGGCGAACCTGTGGCACGTGTGCCACAGGTGGCACACAGAGCCATTTGTCAGGGCACGTGAGGCGCTGCCCTGTCAGCTGGCCAGCGCACACGCGGGCGCTGGCCAACTGAGTTCACCCTTTTTTTAAAAGCCATTTTCTGCCCTCCCCAGGCTCCAGAGGCTTTATAGGAGCCTGGGGAGGGCGAAATGAGCCTCCCCCACCACCTCCGGAGGCTTCATGAGCTTCCCTGAAGCCTCCGGAGCACAAAAAACCGGCCATACGGGCAAACCGTAGGTTCAGGAACGGGCTCAGAGGTTTTGGGCTCAGCTCCGTACGTAAATCAAGGATTACCTATATTGTTGGAAATGTACCTAGATACTGGGTTCATACCACCATATGCGGTGGACTTGCCCAACGATTAAAAAAAAAGAAATTGGACGAAAATACATAAATGGTTAGAGAAAATGATAAAGCAACATACAGATTTAAAGAGTATTTGCCAGTTCTCCGAACTACTCCAAATTTCCATTACAGGTTGGCCCGAACCACTCCGAACCGGCTGAATACCACCTCTGGTGTATGTGAGGCTATATAGCAAGTCCTGTCTTAATAACAGAGGGATGATTCAACAGGAGTCGACCTTCTCTAACTTCACAAGGCACAAGACAGCACCCAATAGCTGACATTAATTCAGAGGCTGCTTTCGCCCCGGCGGACGGCGAGTAGTATTTTATAAAGCAATCTGACACACGCTAACAGCCCATAATGGGAAAAGGTTTCTATCCGGGAAGCGGCTACGTGTGTTAAAGAACAAAGAATATAAGATGCGCTCAGCGGGGGCTTCATTTCACAAATCAGGCGGGCCACGGAAAGAGCTTGATAGAGCGCACGGCTGAGCAAGACCCAGAACTGGTGAGTGAATCTGGGCTCTAAGAGGCCTTTGCAATCCAACAATCCAAGGGCAAAGTTCCAACCGTCTTTCCAATCGCTCCATGGTGGAGCGCATCCTCCCACGACAACAAGGTCTAGGTTTAATTGCCATCACCTCTGATTCGAAAGGTCAGATAGCAGGTGACATGACAGACCTTTGCGTGAAACCCTGGAGAGTTTCCATCAATCAGAGTGAGCAACAGGCTGCCAAATGGGCAAAAAGGCCCTTCTTTGCGTAAAGCAGCTCCTAGGGCAGAGTTTCCCAACCTTATAACCGGGGGGTGCAATGTTTTTCAAGGGCTGCCCCAAAGAAGAGGGAGACAAGCTATTCTCCAAAGCACCTGAAGCCGGGACAACAAGCCATGGATGAAAACTAATCAAGGAGAGAGAAGCAACCTAGAAATGAAGGAAAGTTTCCTGATAGTTAGAACAATTAATCATTTCACTTGAAGTTGCGGGTGCTCCAACACTGGAGGTTTTTAAGAAGAGATTGGACACCCCTTGTCTGAAGTGGTATAAGGACTAGAATACTTCTAAGGTTGCTTCCAACTCTTGTTATTCTGTTCTGTTCTGTTCTGCTCTGCTCTATTTTCTATTCTATTCTATTCTATTTTCTATTCCATTCTATTCCATTTCATTCCATCCCATCCCACTCCACTCCTCATTCCACTCCTTTCTGTTCTGCTCTGCTCTCCTCTATTTTCTATTCTATTCTATTTTCTATTCTATTCCATTCCATCCCATCCCATCCCACTCCACTTCCTATTTCACTCCTTTCTGTTCTGTTCTGTTCTGTTCTGCTCTACTCTATTTTCTATTCTATTGTATTTTCTATTCTATTCTATTTTCTATTCTATTCTATTTTCTATTCTATTCTATTTTCTATTCTATTTTCTATTCTATTCTATTCTATTTTCTATTCTATTCTATTTTCTATTCTATTCTATTTTCTATTCCATTCCATCCCATCCCATCCTACTCCCCATTCCACTCCTTTCTGTTCTGTTCTGTTCTACTCTTCTTTACAATATTCTATACTACACTCTATTCAGATTTGCGGGCAAATGAGGGGGGGAGGGGATGGTTCCATGCATGTGGCTGGCAAACGCACAGGTGCATTTCCATTTGCACAAGTGGCGGGCAGCGTGCGACCACCACTCACCCAAAGGGAGCATACATGCAAATGCTCGCCGCTGCTTGCGTGAGTGGGGATGCACGCACACACTCAGCCACCACTTCCGCGACCCAGGTCCAAAAGGCTCAAGGCCTGGTAATGGGACACGACCCGGGGTTTGGGGACCCCTGTTCTAATGTACCAACCCTTGACCTGTAAGGCCCATAGCTCTCGTCTATCGGCTATGTATCTTCATACAATCCAAATTATTAAAGCTTCACAGTTTTACAGTATCCAATTTTCCAGAAACATATCGTCCTGGTTACATACACACACATATACAAGGGACACAGTGGCTCCGTGGCTAAGATCTTGTCAATCAAAGAAGTAGGCAGTTCGGTGGTTTGAATCCCTAGCGCTGCCTAACCGAGTGAGCTCCCGTTCCTCGTCCCAGCTTCTGCCAACCTAGCAGTTCGAAAGCACGTAAAAATGCATGTAGAAAAATAGGGACCACCTTTGTTGGGAAGATAACAGCATTCCATGCCCCTTCGGCATTTAGTCATGCCGGCCACATGACCACGGAGATGTCTTCGGACAGTGCTGGCTCTTCCGCTTCGAAATGGAGATGAGCACCGCCCCCTAGAGTCGGGAATGACTAGCACATATGTACGAGGGGAACCTTTACCTTATAGACACACGCGCATGCACACACACACATGTATGTATGTATGTAAGTATGTATGTATGTATGTATTGTGTCACAACCCCTGGTATGCCGAAATATGGGAGGAAGCATACTGCTTCCTTTCTCTGTCTATCGGCTCACCCCAGGAGACCATCCAGACAGAAAGCCATTATTTTTAATGTTGCCTTTGTTACATTTGTGTTGCATTTGTGCTGATAAATAAATAAAGGGAGACTAATATATGTGCTGATAAATAACACAGAAATGGTTTTCTGCCTGGAAGGCTCCTAGGGTGGAGCTGAAAGATAAAAGGGAAGCAGTATGCTCTCTCCCACATTTGGGCATACCAGGTGCTTTGCAATAACACTTTGTTTGTGTATCTGTGTCTGTGTGTCTGTGTGTGTGTGTGTGTGTGTGCATTTACAGAAACAAAAAATCAAATTTTCAGAAGCAGGTACTCTTCTAGGTGCTAAATAAAATAAAATAAAAAAATAAACGGAGGGCAGAGGTAACACTGAAGAAGACCGACTTTGCGATTAGAAAAAAAAATCTTAACGAGCAGACCCAGAGTAATTTCAAAATGTTAATAACTCAATCCCTTACTATTTCCTCCCTTCCCTCCCAACTTTTAGCAACTTAATGAAACCGTACTTCATTAATATGGGCCACGAGCATGCAAAAAATTAATTGTGAAATTAATAAAATCACAAAGAGTTATAGGGGCCCCATAAAAGAGTGAGAAGATGTAAAATTGGATTAAGTGCCTACTTGAAACCAACTAACTCCTTTTTGGCTCACACGCAGATGAATTTCTCTTGGCATTTCTTGAGCCAAGATATCTCAGAGGTGCTTTTGCAAAAGGTAACTGGACTGTTGTTGTTTTTTCCCCCTTGAGGGAGGTGTTTCGTTTCTAATCAAGGAGCTGGGCATGGCTTGTCTACTGTAGTGAAGAGAAGGACCAGAGGAGACATGATAGCAGTCTTCCAATATTTGAGGAGCTGCCACAGAGAGGAAGGGGTGGTCAAGCTATTTTCCAAGGCACCTGAAGGCCAGGCAAGGAATAATGGATGGAAACTGACCAAGGAGAGATTCAACCTAGAAACAAGGAGGAACTTTCTGACAGTGAGAACAATCAGCCAACAGAAGTTTCCTTCAGAAGTTGTGGGAGCTTCATCACTGGAAGCTTTGAAGAAGAGACTGGACTGCTATCTGTCAAAAATGGTGTGGGGTCTCCTGCTTGGGCGGGGAGTTGGACTAGATGACCTACAAGGTCCCTTCCAACTAGAAGAGCCGAGGTGGCGCAGTGGTTAAATGCAGCACTGCAGGCTACTTCAGCTGACTGCAGTTCTGCAGTTCGGCTGTTCAAATCTCACCGGCTCAGGGTTGACTCAGCCTTCCATCCTTCCGAGGTGGGTAAAATGAGGACCCGGATTGTTGTTGGGGGCAATATGCTGACTCTGTAAACCGCTTAGAGAGGGCTGAAAGCCCTATGAAGCGGTATATAAGTCTAACTGCTATTGCTATTGCTAACTCTGTTATTAATCTATATTAATCCAAAAAGCAAAGTTGGAAGTGAAGAAGGTTCTTGGATGAGAAATGAAACAACTTCCTCAAAGAGATATATGGATTATGCTAAATCCAAAGCGTTTGAGGTCAATAGCTACTTAGGCGTCAGAAACAACTGCCTGAATTTACTTCAGGTTTCCCTGAATCCATCCATCCACTCCACTCAATTAGGCTATCCAAATAATAATTTCCCAATAAATAAAGAGAACTGCTTTTAATAACAGTCAAACAAGTTCTTTATAAGGCTGTTATCAATTTTTTTTTTAATGAATTTATCTGTGTAGTCCCCTTAAAGTCATTGACAGAGAATGTACTCGCTTTACGGTTAACGAAATTGATGCTACTACACTGTTCTTACACAGGCCTGGTTCTGGATAATAAAAAAAAAATCTGTACAACAGCACTACACAACAGCATATTCTGAAACACCACAACTGATGTGCCTGATCTCAAATCCAAGATGTTATGCAATCTGCACCATTCTCTATGCCGATAGTTGAGCCAAGCTGTGTTACCAGGAACTACAGACAGATTGAAATAAATATGGATATTTATGTAAATTATTATATTTTGCATATAGTGGCTGCAGATAGGAAGGGTATGTGTTCACATCTATACTCCCATATGCGCGTGGGCCCCACAAGCATAGGGGCCCCATACTAATCTGTGTATGTTAACCCTTCAATGCATATAAATATAAATACAGCAATTGCTGTACTTTTTTGGAGTATAAGACGCACCTTTTCCTTCCCAAAAAGAGGGTGAAAATCTGGTTGTGTCTTATACACTGAATATAGCATTTTTTGCCTCTTGAAACCCTGCCCCTGCAGATCCCGTTTTTTGCAAAAATGGACGTGCAGACAGTTTGGGAGGTTGAAAAGTGCTTCTGGAGGCTGGGAGGGGGGAGGCAAAAACGAGTGAAAAATGGGCCGTTGTTTGCTCCCCCCCCCCCCAGCACCCAGGAGCACTCTACAAGCCTCCCAAAGCCTATGCACGCCCTGTTTTTTGCAAAATACGGGCCCGTTTTTATGAAAAACTGGCAGTTTTTTGCTCATTTTTGCCCCCCCAGCCCCCAGGAGCATTTTGCAGGCCTCTCAAACTCTCTGCATGCCCCGTTTTTCACAAAAAAACGAGACATGCAGAGGGTTTGGGAGGCCTGCAGAATGAAAAATCTTTTTTAAAAAAATTTACCTCTTCAAAATCTTATATTCCAGTGCGTCTTATACTACTGCAAAATTCCCATTCCCTCCCAATCAGCTGGGAGGCAGAGAATAGATGGGGGCGGGGCCAGCCAGAAGTGGTATTTGAACTACTCAAAATTTCACTACCGGTTCCTCAGAAATCGTCAGAACCTGCTGAATACCACCTCTGGTCGTAAGTTGAGAACTTCAGGATTGCAGATTTCTTACAAGTGGAAGATAGAACAGAAGAGAACTGGCATATCTCTAAAGAGTTATTTCTAAAACATAGATGGGAACATGCTAATTTTAAGAACATTTGTGAAATTAACCTGGAGCACTATGTATTAACATGTGAATGTCAGTATCTATCCTCTACCACCCCCCCTCCCAACATTAATTATTCCCATGTCCAAGTGTTATGTACCTCGGTCTTTAATCAACAAAAATCCTCATTCAGACAGAGCTTTTAATACATTGTCAATAAATCCTGTATCTACACAAACACATCATAATTCATAAAAGAGCATCTGATGCTTCTATACAGACAGTGCATTAAGGACTTTCCTAATTAATAACCCAGATTAAAACGTCTTGGCAATCAATTAAGATTAATGACAGAGATCGCTCTCCATTTTCCGCATGCCTGCCCTCCTTTCTCCTCCCTAAAATTGCTCCGGCCCTTTCTCAGCGTCCCCCATCTCAGACTGCGAAAACCCCGGGATGTGAAACTTTAATCCTGTTATCTGCTCCCTTCTTCATCTGAAAAGCTTAGAGATTAACACAGCAGATAATATCAAATTTACAACCGGCCCTTTGGACAGCTGCCCTATTTTCTGGAGTTAATGGAAAAGGAACTAATCTGGTTAAGAGCGTAAGTCTACTTCATAAATCTGGGTGCCCAAGACAGTTAAAGCTGTCACATCTCCTCTGGAGAGGGGCAGCTGAATTAAACTGTCAGGTTCCTACATGCTGTTTCTGGAAGGCTAGGCAAGACCTTCTGTAAACTGGACTAATGAGATACTCTGGCATTAGCATAAACCGCCTCGGTTCGCAATACTCTAGGCGGGGAGTTTGCATTTTATGATGGAGCACAGTTACACAGCGAAGTCAACTCCTGTCCCAAGAGCAACACTGCCATTAAATACGAGTGTTTGGTTCTGCTGAGACGTTAAAAGTGAGAAAGAAAGAAAGAAAGAAAGAAAGAAAGAAAGAAAGAAAGAAAGAAGAGAGAGAGAGACAGACAGAGACAGAGAGATAGAGATGATAGATGGGTGATGATAGATAGATAGATAGATAGATAGATAGATAGATAGATAGATAGATAGATAGATAGATAGATAGACAGACACAGACATAGACAGATAGGTACAGATATAGATGAAGGCAGAGATAGAGATGGATAAATAGAGACAGAGACAGAGACAGAGACAGAGACAGAGAGATAGATAGATAGATAGATAGATAGATAGATAGATAGATAGATAGATAGATAGACAGACAGACAGACAGACAGACAGACAGACAGACACAGACATAGACAGATAGGTACAGATATAGATGAAGGCAGAGATAGAGATGGATAAATAGAGACAGAGACAGAGACAGAGACAGAGACAGAGACAGAGAGAGAGAGAGAGAGAGAGAGAGAGATAGACAGACAGACAGACAGACAGACACAGACATAGACAGATAGGTACAGATATAGATGAAGGCAGAGATAGAGATGGATAAATAGAGACAGAGACAGAGACAGAGACAGAGACAGAGACAGAGACAGAGACAGAGAGATAGATAGATAGATAGATAGATAGATAGATAGATAGATAGATAGATAGAGATAGAGACATACAGATAGAGACAGATAGACAGAGATAGAGATGGATAAATAGAGGCAGAGATAGAAATAGACAGATAGACAGATAGACAGATAGACAGATAGACAGATAGACAGATAGACAGACAGACAGACAGACAGATAGATAGATATAAAGACAGACAGAGACAGATAGAGATAGACAGAGATAGAGATGGATAAACAGAGGCAGAGATAGAAATAGATAAATAGAGATAGAGACAGACAGACAAATAGGGATAGTGACACTGAGAAAAAGATAGACACAAAGACAAAGAAATAGACAGAGAAAGAGAGAGAGAGAGAGAGAACTAAATAAATAGAGACCGAGATAGAGATAATCTCAGTAGGATAAAGGTTTGAAGTTTTCATGTTGTTGTTACTATGATCTTTGAGGCACAGTCAGGGCTTAGCCAAGTATATTTTAATGAACAATGCAGAATGCAACAATATTTGTGAGCCTTCTCAGTATACCCAGAAGCTTTAAATAATATATCCTCATTCTAAACACAAGCACTTTCTCTACCGCCGTAAACATATCATTGCCTTTTATGATGTCTTCTTCGTCTTTTTCATTCCTATTCTGTTTGGTCCGCCTTAGAAAATCTTAATTAGTTAAGTCTTTTTCGCATATTCTTTTGATCATCCCTGCAGCATCCTTGGACAGTATGAATCATGTTTTTGACCCAATAACGGTGGCATTGGTGACTATTTATACGCCAGTTTTCCCCAGTCTGAGGGCCTCCACGTTTATTGGGACTGCAACACCCAGAATTCCTAGCTGGCCTGGTAAATTCTGGCAGTTTTAGCTCGGCCGGGACCTGGCAGATGGATAGATGTTCCCAAAATTTGGTAATACACAAAGACGGCTGTAAATGCCACCCTGGAGTGAGGCCGCCAAGAATATGACTTCAGACCACAACTGAGCCCAAAATTTATCTCGCTAATTGAAAAAGTTGCTAAATGAGTTTACGACCTTTTATTGCCACGGTTGTTAAGTGAATCACTGCAGTTGTTAAGTTAATAACAAATGGATCTGATTTCTCCATCGACTTGAGTTGCCAGAAGGTCGCCAAAGGAGATTGATCGTGTGACTCTGGATCTCCGCAACCGTCATAAATATGAGTCAGCTGCCAAGCCTCTGAATTTGGATAAATATTGACTATTGAATGAATAGATAGAAGGAAGGAAAACAGAAGGGCTATATGGTGGTGAAACAAAGATATACAGGAAAAGAATTAATCTGAAATGAAGAGGGAGAGATTTATCAAATATATGCATGGGATTGAAGAGAACATATTAGAAAGTATGAATTAAAGTCATCCCCATTATTGTAGTGCATATAAAATAATGAATCCAAAGGTGGATTATAGTGGGATGACTACTCTTGGGACTGGTGATAATAGGAATATTGAAAGAAGTAGGGATAAATTTTGGGGGAAACGGTGCGATGTTTTCAATGACTGCAAGTTCATTCAGGGAAATTCATTGTTAATCCACAGGAATGAATGGATGGACGCATGCACTGAAAGCATACTGAAAAAGTCAATGGGCCATTCAAAATAACAGAGTTGGAAGGGATCTTGGAGGTCTTCTAATCCAACCCCTTGCTCAAGCAGAAAACCCCATACCATTTCAGACAAATGGTTGTCCAATCTCTTCTTAAAAACCTCCGGTGTTGGAGAACCCACAACCTCTGGAGGCAAGTCATTCCACTGATTAATTGTTCTCACTGTCAAGAAATTTCTCCTTATTTCCAGATTGCTTCTCTCCTTGATTAGTTTTCACCCATTGCTTCTTGTCCTGCCTTCAGGTGCTTTGGAGAATAGCTTGACCCCCTCTTCTTTGTGTCAATCCCTCAATTTTACAAGGATGCTACATAGCAGCTTAATTCATTAATAAAAAAATAAGAAAAGTAAGATCGAGGCTGGTATTTATTTCACCAACCTGGAGGTACCAGCCTTGAAATAAGAACTGATGAACTTTTGTTAGATACTAGAAAATAAGGTAGGGTAGAAAACAGATTTTTAGAATATGAATCAATTCTTTAAGAGAGTTGTTGTTGTTAGTAGCGTCCAACCCATTGCAACCCCATGGACAGCGTTCTTCCAGGCCTTCCTGTCCTCTACTACCATACCACCGTAGAGCTCACGCCCACTGCTCACGCCCACTGCTTAAGATTATGACTGCTTAAGATTACGGCAACTGCTTCGGGGAGTCCATCCAGCCACCTCCTTCTCTGTCGTCCCCTTCTTCTTTTGCCCTCAATCGTTCCCAGCATGAGGCTCTTCTCCAGGGAGTCCTTCTTTCTCATTAGGTGGCCAAAGTATTTGAGTTTCCTCTTCAGAATCTGGCCTTCTAAAGAGCAGTCAGGGCTGATCTCCTCTAGGACTGACCGGTTGGATCACTTTGCAGTCCAAGGGACTCATAGGAGTCTTCTCCAGCACCAGAGTTCAAAGGCCTCCATTCTTTGGCGCTCAGCCTTTTCTATGGTCCAACTTTCACAGCCATCCATTGCAACTGGGAAAACCATAGCCTTAACTATAGGCACTTTTGTTGGCAGGGTGATGTCTCTGCTTTTTAGTATGCTGCCTAGATTTGCCATAGCTTTCCTCCCCTTTGGGAGAGTAGCATTGTACATTGTTAGACTCAGTGAATGTATTCAGCAGATGATATCAACCAGGGGTGAAATCTAGCAGGTTTTGACAGGTTCTGGAGAACCTGTAGCAGAAAATTTTGAGTAGTTCAGAGAACCAGCAAATGCCACCTCTGGCTGGCCGCAGAGTAGGCTGGGAATGGAGATTTTGCGGTATCCTTCCCATGCCACGCCCACCAAGCCACATCACGCCCACCAAACCACGGCCCACAGAACTGGTCTCCACTGATACCAACCATTCATAGTTCATCCCCCCAAAATTCATGCATTCATGCAATGTAAGCATCCAGACAAATATGGCAATAAGTTTTCAACCCAAAGCAAAATGCCACAAAGAAGAACCGAACAAAAAGAGTTGTAGTCCCATGTGTCCCCGTGTGTCGTCCCCCCCCCCCCGTCCCCGCAAAAGAAAAGTGAGTAATTTAGGTGTCTGTGTGTCAATCCTGATCTCATAAATCAACGTGCAGGAGCCAGCTCAGATTAGCAGCAAAAGAAACCTCATGCTCACACTGAACTTCGTGCCAACTTTCTGTCTACGGTTGCCCCCCAACCCACTCAAAAGACACCCCGAGGAAGAGGCAGAAAAGAACAGCCGACGCCATCTTTTCTAACAGCATGTCAAGATGTCGTTGCGACAGTGCTTTATAAAAAATTTTAAAAACCCTCCCTAAAGCGGCTGCAGTGGTTGGAAGGTGAAGAGGAACCTCAATTAAATTCAAGGAGCTTTCTAGGAGAACGGACTCGTGTTTTATTTCTGTTTTATTTTCAACAAAACAGCTTCCAAAGCATCGCACCCTTCCCTTCTCTTCTTCTTCTTCTCTCCTTGATGGGAAATAATTAGCCAGGGCCTCTGAGCACACGCGGAGGAGGAGTCCCACTTATAAATGATCTTCTTGGGGGGTTCCAAAAAGAAACTTAACTCCGATCAAGTCAACAAAGCCGGCTGTGAAAAGGCAAGAGCTCCTGTGGATGACCTCCAGATGTTTGAGGGAAGGTCTTCAAAAGAGTTTGTGGCTCCGTGTGAGCTAAGCAGGAGGAGGAGGAGGAGAGGGGGAGGGAGAGAGAGAGGGGGGCTTGGGCCCCCCACTCTCCATCCTTCCTTACTCCCTGGAAATTTGGTGGCAGATGTTACCGCATTGCACTTCTCTGTAGCGGCTTCCTTTGCTTCTCTGCCCGCCATGACGGGAGTCAAACTACATTAGGTTTTTTCCTATTCGTGCCTCGGGCAAGTTTGGGAGCGCAGCTGTGTCCATCTCCAGTCTACCTTTTCGTGGTTCAGCCCCGCCTCAGGCAGCAAATGTGGAGACCAAACAGCCCCGTTCTTCCTCCTTAACTAGATCTGCTGACAACCCAGAGGTATCCCTGCAGGCGGAGGCAAACCGAAGCCACTGCCTGGAACAGATGCCAGGGACAACCTGCTAACTCGCACCTGTGCAGGCTGCGCTCACCTCACCAAGTGCCGGCTGAAAAATTTATGACTCCGAGGGGTTCCATCTGCAATCAAAGCCATTTTCTGATCAATGGAAGGCAGCTCTCAAACCAAGCCGGCCTTCCCCCCCGCCCATTAATAGCTGGCATTTGTAAGAAAGGAATGAGGGATTTGGGGGGCGCAAATGGAGGAGGAGGAGGAGGAGGAGGAGGGGAGAAGGGGCTTTTCTCCTCCTCCCGATTCTTCTTCGTGCTTCAACTTCAATGGGCCAAGGGGGAGAGCCGGGATTCTGATGGGAGAAGAGCAAAGGTGGGATGGCACGAACGGGTTTTTGGGTTCGGTGGCATTTCAGCCTCACGGGAAGGGGAGAAGGCTCCGTTTCCAGATTTATAATCGCGCGAGGCTCTGAAGAAATGTCTGTGCTGGAGGAACTTATGAATACACAAATAAATTTTCCTTCAGGGTATAAAACGTGGGTTTTCCCCAGATAGGGAGTATGCATTTACAACTTTGCAAATCCCCATTCAATGATCATCTTTGACTCCCTAGCTAGCCAACAACCAATTTCCTGCAATTAACTGAAAAGGCTTTCTTTTCTCTTGCCTTCCACCAAATGTTTACCAGTGAAATGAGGAATGAGTTGGGGGGGGGAGGCAGGGCTGATGATTAGGGGACTTGAGGCTAAAACATATAAAGAACGGTTGCTGTAATTGGGTATGTCTGCTTTAATGAAAAGAAGGACTAGGGGAGACATGATAGCAGTGTTCCAATATCTTAGGGGTTGCCCCAAAGAAGAGGGAGTCAAGCTATTCTCCAAAGCACCTGAGGGCAGGACAAGAAGCAATGGGTGGAAACTAATCAAGGAGAGAAGCAACCTAGAACTAAGGAGGAATTTCCTGACAGTTAGAACAATAAATCAGTGGAACAACTTGCCTCCAGAAGTTGTGAATGCTCCAACACTGGAAGTTCTGGGCATAAATTGTTTCAACTCCTACCCTCATAACGACGCTATAGGGCATTGCACATCAGAACAACTAGACACAAGGGCAGGTTTTTCCCTGAACACCACCACTCTGGTAAACAAACAATTCCATCAACACTGTCAAAGTATTTACTAAGTCTGCATCTCATTGTTCCTATCACCCATCTCCTCCCACTTTTGACTGTGTGATTGTAACTTTGTTGCTTGTATCCTTACGATTTATATTGATGGTTTCCTAGTATGACTTGATTGCTTAATTGTACCCTGTGGCTATCATTAAGTGTTGTACCTTTTGATTCGTGTCGAATGTATCTTGTCTTTTATGTACACTGAGAGCATATGCAACAAAGACCAATTCCTTGTATGTCCAATCACACTTGGCCAATAAATAATTCTATTCTATTCTATTCTACTTTACTCTAGTACTCTATTCTACTGTACTGTATTATTCTGTTTTGTTATTCTATTCAGTTCCATTCTATTCTATTCATATCCCATTGCATCTGTTCTGTTCTATTTTATTCTATTCTATTCCATCTATTCTATTCCATTCTATTCTATTCATATCCCATTCCATCTATTCTATTCTATTCTATTCATATCCCATTCCATCTATTCTGTTCTATTCTATTCATATCCCATTCCATCTATTCTATTCTATTCTATTCATATCCCATTCCATCTATTCTATTCTATTCTATTCATATCCCATTCCATCTATTCTGTTCTATTCTATTCATATCCCATTCCATCTATTCTATTCTATTCTATTCATATCCCATTCCATCTATTCTATTCTATTCATATCCCATTCCATCTATTCTGTTCTGTTCTATTCTATTCTGTTCTGTTCTATTCTATTCATATCCCATTCCATCTATTCTATTCTATTCTATTCATATCCCATTCCATCTATTCTATTCTATTCATATCCCATTCCATCTATTCTGTTCTGTTCTATTCTATTCTGTTCTGTTCTATTCTATTCATATCCCATTCCATCTATTCTATTCTATTCTATTCTGTTCTGTTCTGTTCTATTCTATTCATATCCCATTCCATCTATTCTATTCTATTCTATTCATATCCCATTCCATCTATTCTATTCTATTCTATTCTATTCTATTCATATCCCATTCCATCTATTCTATTCTATTCATATCCCATTCCATCTATTCTGTTCTGTTCTATTCTGTTCTGTTCTGTTCTATTCTATTCATATCCCATTCCATCTATTCTATTCTATTCCATCTATTTTATTCCATCTATTCCATTCCATTCTATTCTCCAGTTATTTAAGGAGAAATCAATTGACAAAAGCACTTCTGCCCCAGAAGTGGGTCTCTTTGAACCATTTAACAGATTCATTTTTTTAGCAGGATTCCCCTGAAAGTAATGGGTTTCAACAGAGCTTCTTGCTGATGACACCTGGAGAAAATTGCCCAGTTAATGTGCAGTTCCACCACCTGTCTCTGAAAGCACCGGTGGCATGAATGAAAGATGTTCAAAGGATTTGAATGATATCCCAGTCTTGCCTTTAACTTGTTCAATTTCAAAAGCAGTGTTACTGAACACTGAAATCTTGATGAATTCTCCCTTAAAGAGTTTTTGAAAGCTCGGCTAACTTTCTGGCTCCTTTCATTCACCGTCACCGGCTTTTTAAACATACTACGTGAGAGTTTCTACACATCGTACTACCTACTAATGCCAACGTTATTGACAAGTTTCCTCCCTGACTATTCACGATACACAATCCAGGAAGTCTGTCTTATGACCCTCAAAAGAAGACAAAATTAAAAGTCCAAGAACAAATCTCCGTTTTTAAGATCTACACTAACTTGCCCAGAACTAGGCATCCTTCAGATGTGTTTTTGGGTGACAATCAGAGGTGGGTTCCTACCAGTTCGCACCTGTTCGGTAGAACCGGTTCGTCAAATCTACCAAACCGGTTAGAAGAGGTTCCACCAGTGGACCCGGAAAGCAGGCCACACCTACAGAAGAGGTTCCAAAAAAGTTTGAAACCCACCACTGACACACACACACACACACACACACACACACACAGAGAAAGAAAGAGAAAGAAAGGAAGAAAGGAAGAAAGAAAAAAGAAAGAAAAAGAGATGAAAGGAAAAAAGGAAAAAGGTTCAGAGAGACAAAAGGAAGAAAAGAGAGAGAGAGAGAGAGAGAGAAAGAAAGAGAGAAAGAAAGAAAGAAAGAAAGAAAGAAAGAAAGAAAGAAAACATATAGCCAGCAAGCCACTCCCACCAGGTCACATGGGTGGCAAGCCACTCCCACAAAGGAGGCCACACCCACAGAGTAGGTTCAAAAAAATTTTGAAACCCACCACTGGTGACAACTCATAATATTCCTGATAACCAGAAATTCTAAAGGTTGCAAACTCAAAGTAACTAGAGGTCACTAGGCTGAAAAAGGTTTGTCATAGAAAATAATATTTGTAACTCAGGGTTGAACTGGAGGGTCCTGGTGCTCCCTTGAATTTGGTTGTTTTCTTGCAGGCATTTCATTACCCAACTAAGTAACATTATTAGTTCCCTTCATCAGATAATAATTCCTGATTCATACACACAAGGAGAGTCACATGGACAGCATTACCCAGAGGATACTTCCTAGATTTCAAAGCACTAAGGTCAGGGGTGTCCAATCGTGGCAATCTTAAGGCTTGAGGACTTCAACTCCTAGAATTCCTCAGTCAGCCATGAGGAATTCTGGGAATTGAAGTCCACAAGTCTTAAAAGTTTGGAGACCCCTGCATTATATGATCAGCTACCACCGAAGCTTGAAGCATGGGTCAGAAGAGGAGGCTAGAATCATAGTTTTGGATGTTGTGGGAACAAAACACAAGGCTAGTTCATAATTTACACTACAGATGAATACACCTATTCCTCCTCTTCACCAGATAGCATCTTACACTTCCTATTCCCAATCTCTTGCTTTCCAAACACACTGTTAATGCCGTTTTCATCATTCCTTCTCAGAGCTGTTTGCCACAGAAGTGATCGACAAGGCCAACAGATAAGCAAGCAAGTAATAAAACATCTGGAAGTACTCAACTGAATAATAGGTGCTATGTCAAATAGTGGGGGAAAGCCATCCTATCTAATAAGGAGCTCTAGTTAGATAATCAAACGTGTGAATGTTCCATCCAAAAAAAAAAAGAAAATAGTTTTCACATCATACAAGATATTCATGGTATAGTATTAGTACTAGAACTAGAACTAGAGAATAGAACAGAACAGAACAGAATAGAGAGTAGGAGTAGGGTAGAACAGAACAGAATAAGGAGTAGGAGTAGGGTACAAGTAGGAGTAGGAGGTAGAGTAGAGTAGAATAGGGAGTAGGAGTAGGATAGAACAGAACAGAACAAGGAGTAGGGGTAGGAGTGTGGTAGAATAGAATAGAGCAGAACAGAACAGGAGTAGGGTAGAACAGAACAGAACAAGGAGTAGGGGTAGGAATAGGGGTAGGAGTGTGGTAGAATAGAATAGAACAGAACAGAACAGGAGTAGGGTAGAGCAGAACAGAACAAGGAGTAGGGGTAGGAATAGGGGTAGGAGTGTGGTAGAATAGAATAGAATAGAACAGGAGTAGGGTAGAACAGAACAAGAAGTAGGGGTAGGAATAGGGGTAGGAGTGTGGTAGAATAGAATAGAACAGAACAGAACAGGAGTAGGATAGAACAGAAGAAGGAGTAGGGGTAGGAATAGGGGTAGGAGTGTGGTAGAATAGAATAGAACAGAACAGAACAGAACAGGAGTAGGGTAGAGCAGAAGAAGGAGTAGGGATAGGGGTAGGAGTGTGGTAGAATAGAACAGAACAGAACAGAACAGGAGTAGGGTAGAGCAGAACAGAACAAGGAGTAGGGGTAGGAATAGGGGTAGGAGTGTGGTAGAATAGAATAGAACAGAACAGAACAGGAGTAGGGTAGAGCAGAAGAAGGAGTAGGGGTAGGAATAGGGGTAGGAGTGTGGTAGAATAGAATAGAACAGAACAGAACAGGAGTAGGGTAGAGCAGAACAGAACAAGGAGTAGGGGTAGGAATAGGGGTAGGAGTGTGGTAGAATAGAATAGAACAGAACAGGAGTAGGGTAGAACAGAACAGAACAAGGAATAGGGGTAGGAGTGTGGTAGAATAGAATAGAACAGAACAGAACAGAATAGGAATAGGGTAGAATAGAGTAGGGTAGGGTAGTTAGGGTAGAACAGAAGAACAGAACAGCTTTACTGTCCAAATGTGATTGGACATGCAAGGAATTTGCCTCTGGTGCCTAAGCTCTGAGTGTACATAAAAACAACGAAGTAACATAATCAGTGTACATACACACATACAAACTACATCTATATACAAACAAGTATACAGTACATATAAACCACAAGGTAATATAATCAGCAGGTCCCAATAGGAGAAGGTAGCAGAAAAGATGAGAAGGAAAAATAATAATACAGCCGTACTACATGGGGGCAGAAGATCTAGACATACATACAACTCCTATAGTACCATCAGAAATTTCTTCCTCTGCACTAAAGCATCCCAAGCACTCCCAAAAAGCTAAAGAAGCAGTTGAGCACATCCTTCAAGGCGCTGAGGAACCCCCCCCCCCCCAGATACAGCTGTTCACCAACCTCATCTCCTTGCTGCGGTCGCATCAAAGACACTCTGTCGTACTGCCGCCTTAGCAAAGCCCAAAGGGCATCCAGCCGACCCTGTAAAGAGAAACCCAGGAAGACTTAGGATGAGTTGGCAGAGGTGAGAACCATTCCCCCAACCCATTAACCATCCTTGAATATGTCTCGGGCATCCTCTCCAGCCAAATGACGCTGCAGGACAACCACCGCTCCTTAAATGGGAGGCCATTAGGTATCAATTCTCTTTAATGGGAACACATTGAGCCAATGATGCATGAGTAAGTACTTCCTAACGGTGTGTTCAATGAGTTGGAAATTCCTAATTCCGGGCTTTTAAAACATACAGGCTAAGATCAAACAAAGCTTTTCCGAGTAATCCTAAACTCAGTTTATTTTCAAAATGATTGACTCCATAGGGCAAGCTTTCAAATATGTATACAGGTAGCTCTTGAGGCGGTGGCTCAGTGGCTAAGACGCTGAGCTCGTCGATCAGAAAGGTCGACAGTTCAGCGGTTCGAATCCCGAGCGCTGTGTAACGGAGTGAGCTCCCGTTACTTGTCCCAGCTTCTGCCAACCTAGCAGTTTTGAAAGCACATAAAAATGCAAGTAGAAAAATAGGAGCCACCTTTGGTGGGAAGGGAACAGTGTCCCGTGCGCCTTCAACATTTAGTCATGTCGGCCACATGACCACGGAGACGTCTTTGGACAGCGCTGGCTCTTCGGCTTTGAAACAGAGGTGAGCACCGCCCCCTAGAGTCAGGAATGACTAGCAGGTATGTGTGAGGGGAACCTTTACCTTTACCCAAAATTTATGTGGCTTAAATGAGACATTTGTTAAGTGAGTTTTGCCCCATTTTTACGACTTTTCTTGCTGCATTTGTTAAGCAAATCATTGCAGTTGTTAAATGAGTAACATGGTTGTTAAGTGAAATCTGTTTTGCCCATTGACTTTATTTGTTAGAAGGTTGCAAAAGAACCTTCTAAGACTGTAACCGTCATAAATGTGAATCAGTTATGCAGCATACGAATGTAAATCACGTGAGGATGCTGCAACAGTCGTTAAGTGTAAAAAATGGAAATGTCACATTTTTTCAGTGCCGCTGGAGCTTTAAATGGTCACTAAACAGACTGTTCTAAGTCTAAGACTACCCATATTTGGCTAACAGGTCAAATATCTTGCTCTTGTGTAAATTAGATGGTGTCAGCCTCTGCTTTGCTGCTGCTTCGGCTGCCATGAAACGGGGAGGGAGGGCATGGTATTTGGGAGGGGTTACTAATTGTGCTGGAGGAAGATTCTGGAGCTCAGCTGCCTGTCGGACTACGCATGCGTAGGAGATTCCCGCCAGGACTAACGGCACCGACATTCCATTCCATCTTCGTGATGCCTTTTGAAGTTATCTCACACCTGACACTTGGGAGAATTATGATTGGACTGTAACTGTGATGCCAAGGGGAGGGGTATGGGTTATTCTATATATCAATCGCTTTCGCGCCTAAATCTTCGCTTCGCTATGCCTTTAATCATTTATAATTAGTAAAAGTACACTTGATTTCTACTCATGGAGTCTCGTGGTCTTCTTTCCTAATTATCTAATGGAGAGTTCTGACAGTTGGTTTTAATGTGTTTTTATTTGCTTTAACTGTTTTTATTGTTTTAAAATGGCTTTTTTTAAAAAAAAAATGTAATATATTTCTGAACCATGAGCCACCTGGAGTCATTGACTGAGCTGGGTGTGGCCACAGACATGGAATGAATGAATGAATGAATGAATGAATGAATGAATGAATTGAATGAATTGAATGAATTGAATGAATGAATGAATTGTATGAATGAATTGTATGAATGAATTGTATGAATGAACGAATGAAACAAATACAAAGAAAATATGATATATTCAATGATTAAAGGGATCATCAAGTACCTTAATGGGTGTGTACCATTTTTCCTGGGAGGGCATTGAGGTAGGTCTTGGTTTTGGTGGTCTGTTCGGAATTGGTTCATCTCCTTCCTCGGGGAGCGTCACCACTGCGTTTTTCGCTTTCTCTAGCCGAGCTCCTTCCTCAGTTGACCCTTTGTCACCCCAACGAACCTAAACGAAACAAATCTCCGTATCAGACTTGGCCATGGACTTGAACACAAGAAGCTGGCCCCCTCTTGCCATTCAGAGTTGAGGGAAGTCAACCCTCCTAGAAGAATGAAATATTTTAGGAAATATTAAAAAGGCAGAAGATTACATTTCCCTGGATGAGAAGTGGAGAAACATGGTGGGTTTTTTTTTAGAGGCAGGAAGCAGACTCACTCTTAATAGCCCCCAGCTTACTCAATAGCCCCCAGCAGATGTCCGCACTTAAAAAGATAGATAGCTCTGTTCATAAGCAAATACCCTCACCCAAGATCCAACAAAGGTAGGATTAGCCCTCAGCCATAATAGGAATTGCCCAGCACCCTTTCAGAACACAAGCTGCTTCATTGCATCACCTCAGTTGCACTACACCCTCCAGGCGTCAACCAAACTTAACTTAGACAACCTACAAAGTTGGCTATGACCCCTACAACAGCCAATAGAACACATGCTCCCGCACAGGAACAGGAAGCTCAAGGGCAAGGCCCAAGAGAGGATATAAATAATCCTCACTGTCAACTCCATGTGGTCAGCTACCCAGAATCACATGTGCTTGGCGGTTCTGCTTCACCGTTAAACCATCTTTCCCATCAGCCTTGAGGTATTTCTCTCAACATTACCAAACTAGGTAACATCATCATGCTAGTAAGGAGTTGGGTTTGCTCTCAGTTTATATTCCAGTGGCTCACTCTGTTGGTGTTGATGGGAGTTATCTCGGAAGTTCTTTGGTGGGGCTGTTTACTATTAGCTTTTTGACAGTTCCTTGATTGGGATATGGTTGGTCTGATGTTAATCTTTAAGAGTTCATCTGTGCTGATGTGGGTGCTGATCAAAAAATAAACAGACCCATTGTAACCCACGGACAATGTTCCCCAAGGCCTTCCTGTCCTCTCCAATCCCCCGGAGTCCACTTAAACTCACGCCGACTGCTTGGGTGACTCCATCCAGCCACCTCATTCTCTGTCGTCCCCTTATTCTTCTGTCCTCCATCTTTCCCAGCATGAGGCTCTTCTCCAGGGAGTCCTTCCTTCTCATTAGGTAGCCAAAGTCTTTGAGTTTTCTCTTCAGGATCTGGCCTTCTAAAGAGCAGTCAGGGTTGATCTCCTGTAGGACTGACCGGTTGGATGGCCTTGCAGTCCAAGGGACTCGCAGGAGTCTTCTCCAGAACCAGAGTTCAAAGGCCTCCATTCTTTGGCGCTCAGCCTTTCTTATGGTCCAACCTTCACAGCCATCCATTGCAACTGGGAAAATCAAAGGCTTGACTATATGCACTTTTATTGGCAGGGTGATGTCTCTGCTTTTTAGTCTGCTGTCTAGATTTGCCATTGCTTTCCTCCCCAGGAGCAAGTATCTTTTGATTTCTTGGCCATTTCTTGGGTATTTCTAATTTAATGAAAATAAAGACTAGGGGCAACATGATAGCAATCTTCACGTTTCATCTTCAGGATCTGGCCTTCTCAAGAGCAGTCAGGGTTGATCTCCTCTAGGACTGACCAGTTGGATCGCCTTGCAGTCCAAGGGACTCGCAGGAGTCTTCTCCAGCACCAGAGTTCAAAGGCCTCCATTCTTTGGTGCTCAGCCTTCCTTATGGTCCAACTTTACTTATTCATACTATTGGAATAATCAGAGCACAGCAAGCATAGAACTGCTGTAAAGAGCAGGTCAGGACCGATTCTCACAGCAGTGGGGAAAAAAACAATGGACCACCCAATGGCTCTAATGAGGTCATCATGCTTTGCAGGCATCCTTATAATTTCTACTCCAACCTCAATTCCTGGAGGAGACCCAAAGTCACAGCTGCTTTCTAGCAAAAGTCCTCAAGGCCGTGCACTTCGCAATCATAAAACTGGTATCATTAATCAATAATACAAGAGCCCAGAGAGGTTGCTGCCATCTCTTGATATTCTACGTCCTTCCAAACCCATCAGGTTCCATGGAAGCCGCACAAGGTCTTGCAATCATTACCAACTGAACCTGACAATTCGGGAAGCTCAGCTGTTCTCCCACCAAAGTAGAAGCCCAATTGGCCTGGCTTAGCTTCACACCCGGCAACACAGAGTACCAGGGTCGCCTGTCAGCCACGTCCTGTGGTGGGATTCAGCCGGTTCGCACCTATTCGGGAGAACCGGTTGATAACTTACTAAGCAGTTCGGAGAACCGGTTGTTGGAAGAAATTTCATTTTGTTTTTCCCCACTTCACAGGGCTAATCCTGTAAGGAAGGCAGGAAGGAAACATTCTGGTGTTGTTTCTAGCCTCCTCTTTATTGCCCGGCTTACAGAAACTGCCTCTCCAGTTAACCCTTGTTACATTGTAACAGCTAAAGCGACGGGCCCGTTGACCTGAGTGACATTGAGTTGGCCATGCCCACCCAGTCACATGACCACTGACCCCGCCTACCCCAGCTGGTCATTAGGTCAGAGAACTGGTTGTTAAATTATTTGAATCCCACCACTGGCCATGCCCCTTCCAAAGTGTGAAGCTGTCTCCCTCCCCTTAACTCATACGACATGGGTACAACAGGTATAATATCAGAAAGTTATGATATGAAAAACGGGCCATTTTTTTGCTCATTTTTTGCCCTCCCCAGCCCCCAGGAGCATTCTACAGGCCTCCCACGCTCTGCACACCTTTTTTTTCCAAAAAAAGGGCCCATTTTCGCCAATAATGGACCGTTTTTGCTCGTTTTTTGCCTCCCAAACCTTCCACATGTCACATTTTTGCCCTCCCCAACCCCCAGGAGCACTTTGCAGTCCTCTCAAACTCTCTACATGTCCGTTTTTCACAATAAATGGGGCATGCAGAGGGTTTGGGTGGCCTGCAGAGTGCTCCTGGGGGTCGGGGAGGGCAAAAACTCTTTTTTAAAAAAAATTACCTCTTCAAAATCTTGTTGCATCTTATACTCCAGTGCGTCTTATAGTCCCAAAAAATACGGTAATCAATATGATCATAAATAAGCTAATATAATGATAAATATTGCTATAATCATTAGGTGTATTATCATTATCACGATCAGTATATCTGCTGTTCTTTTTCTTTTGTAAAATGAAGTGCCTGGACAATACACTGTCTTCAAAATATTTATATATAAATAAATAAAAATGACTTTTAAAAAAAAGAGATGTCACATCTCGTACTGCAGGGTTCAATTCCACGCAACTCACCTCCATTCTTTTAATCCCACCAACTCCTCGTCCACCATAGTAGGAAGCATCCACTGTCGGCCACTTTTTGGAAGGCAAAGGATCTTCTTCCTCCTGACGAAAATCGAAGAACATTTTATTTTGGGGGTGGAAGGTGGGAATTAATTTAGGTTTTTGAAAGAAAAAAAAAAGTAACAGCATTCCTCATAAATATCTAACGGCAGTTTATTCGCAGGCCACTTTTTCCTAATGACGGTGCGAGACAAAACAGTTGGAACCCAAGGAAAACACAGGTAGTCCTCGACTTACGGCCATCACTGAGCCCAGAATTCATGTTGTTAAATGAGACATCGGTTAAGTGATTTTTTGCCCCATTTTAGGACTTTTCTTGCCGCAGCTGTTAAGTGAATTGCTGCAGTTATTCAATTAGTAGCACGGTCGCTAAATGAATCTGGCTTCCCCATTGGCTTTGCTTGTCAGATGGGGTCATAAAAGAGGATCGCCGTCGTAAGTATGAAGCAGTTGTCAAGCATCTGAATGTAAATCACATGACCACAGGGATGCTGCAATGGTCGTAAGTGAGAAAAACAGTCATAAGTCATTTTTATTTCAGTGCCGTTGTACCTAGGAATGGTCATTAAGTGAACTGTTGTAAGTCAAGGACTACCAGTATTAAGGACAATAGGCCAGGGATGGCTAACCTTTTTGTCATCACATGTGCATGCTCACACTCATAATGCAAAGCGCGCGTGACATCCCCCATGTGACCTGCCCCCCTGCACATGTGTGCACCATGCTCCCCCCACCCCGCGCATGCAGGCACAACCTCCCCCCCGTACCCCGATTTGGACCAACAGGCTTTCCTGCAGCCTCCTGGCACCAAAAACAGGCCACAGGGGGGGAGTGCTGCATGCCCCTGTGCTCCACCCCCACGTATGCAACCCCACACACAAGGGCATACATATCCCAAATTTGCAAATGCGCAGCAGAGACCCATAAATCAGCTGGCCAGCGGGACCTGCGCATGTATGCGTGGTGGAGCTGAGCTGGGGCAACAGCTTGCGTGCCATAGGTTTGCCATCATTGCAATAGGCTATGCCAAGGGTCAGCAAACTGCGGCTCTGGAGCCGCATGTGGCTCTTTCCTCCCTCTGCTGCGGCTCCGTCACCGGTCGGAGCCACAATTTTGAGAGGAGCTTCCAGTGGGGCGAGGGGAGGGAGAGAAGCACAGTGCACCAGGAGAAGACTCTATGGCAAGGGGAGGGTTTTCCAGTTGTCTCCACAATTGATAGGGCTTTTGGTTAGGACAGGTAGAGGAAAAAGTACGCCGCGCTAGGAGGAGACTCTATGGTGGGGGAACTGAACTTCTGGTCAGCTCCAGAATTGAACAGGGGGCTTCTGGTTAGGACCTTTGTGGCTCCCGGTGTCTTCTTTTCTGTGGGAAACGGGCCCAAATGGCTCTTTGAGTGTTTACATTTGCCGACCCCTGGGCTATATCTCTGACACAAAATATAAATGTTAAATTAATGTTCCTCGAGGAGTTTCCCACATAGTACCTATATATATTTTAATAACAAAATATTAGTTCTACTGCAAGCTAAAAACAGGATAAAGCCTGTTGCTGTATTCTTTTATTTTATTTTTTTGGTTATAAAAGGTTTTTAAATTAAACTGTTCCCCCCCCCCAAACTAATTGAATTGTCAACATATTTAGCACAGCTTAAATATAGCCATTAACAAATTTCCATCATTTAAAGCCTTTCCATCAAAGCAAGGCATTAAAAATCTACCGCAAATACACCAGAATCGGTGTCAGAAGCTAAACGAGTTAGGGACCAACAAAGTTTCCACAATCTGCTACCCTTCTAAATTTGAGGGACTTAACTTCTAAAATTCACACCCCATATGGCCGTTCTTGCTGGGAACTTTGGGATCTGCAGTCCAACGTATCAAGAGTGCAACGGGTTATAAAAAGCTGATTTGAAATGCTCTCGCGAACTTTCTGAATATTGATTTAAAGAAAAAAAGATTCCTTGTGTTGAGCTGAAGGATGGGTGACTACAGAGAACTATCTCTGTAGTTTTCTCATCAATCACTGAAAGAGGTTTGCAAACGCCTTCTTTCCAGAATGTGAAATTTCTTTATTCAAAAAGAAGGATAGTTTGCTTGCTTCAAACAAGGCACGTTTAAAAACAAAAGGCGTGCCTTATAATTCACTGAGAATGCACTAGATCAGCGTTCACCAACCGGTGGACACTGGTGGTCCGTGAGAAAATTTTGGTGGTCTGCAGAAAAATCATTTGCATTTTTTATATTGCACTAAATCAGGGGTCCTCAAACTATGACCCCTGGGTTGGATACATGCAATGAATGCTTGTGTTGCTGCAGAGAGTCTCCCCCTTCGGGGTCTTTTGATGCAGGTCAGAGGGGGGCAGAAATTCCGACTTGGGGTCTGCTTTAAGAGCCGAGGTGGCGCAGTGGTTAAATGCAGCACTGCAGGCTACTTCAGCTGACTGCAGTTCTGCAGTTCGGCTGTTCAAATCTCACCCGCTCAGGGCTGATTCAGCCTTCCATCCTTCCGAGGTGGGTAAAATGAGGACCCGGATTGTTGTTGGGGGCAATATGCTGACTCTGTAAACCGCTTAGAGAGGGCTGAAAGCCCTATGAAGCGGTATATGTCTAACTGCTATTGCTATTCAGCCTCCTGATGGGAGGCTTTGGGCGAAGGCTGGAGGGAAGTGCCACTGGTGGCGAAGAGACGGAGGGCCTCGTTCCAGTGGGACTGCATCATGGCCTGGAACTGGCTGACCATCTCAGCCCGCTGAGCTTCCAGGCACCGATACCTAGCCTTGCCCTCCCACAGCTCTTCCCTCTGCTTGGAAAGCCTATGCTCGTAGTCCTCAGTGAGGCTCTTCTGCTGAGCCTCCTTCTCGATCAGATCCAATTTGAACTATCTTGCCAACTCTTTCTCCTGGTGACTACTTAGCTCCAGCAACTGCTTCCTGTTGGAGCCCTAAGGAGCCCGGGCGGAGATGGGAGGAGTGGCTGGGAGGGGAGGGGCGAGTAGAGGCCGGCGACGTGCCCCTTGACATGAGTGACATCGAGTTGGCCACATCGACCCAGTCACATGACCATCTAGCCACGCCCACCCAGCTGGTCATTAGGCAGATCATGTTAGTGGGTCCTGCGGAATTTAAAAATTATGAATTTAGTGGTCTTTGAAGTCCAAAGGTTGGTGACCCCTGCACTAGATGACACCAGTTAGACATCCAAAGACACTGTCCCCGCTTTTGTCAAAATGGTGAATGCAATATCCTACAATGCAAACTTAACCCCTTGGAGCATTTGTTTGATGTACAATGCGTGCACAACAGAGGGAAGGCTTGTAACACTGCTTCCATCAATTTGACCATCATTTATTTATTTATGTGTATTCTCCCTGTATTATTTTTACAAATAACTCAAGCTGGCAAACATATTCAACAAACTTTTCTCTACCTATTCTCCCCAGAACAATAACCTTTTGAGGTTGGTTGGGATGAGAGAGAATGATTGGCCCAAAGTCAACCAATTGGCTTTCATGGCTAAGGAGGGACCAGAACTCAACATTTCCTGGTGATTGGCCCAAAATCAACCAATTGGCTTTCATGATTAAGGAGGGACCAGAACTCACCATCTCCTGGTGATTGGCCCAAAGTCAACCGATTGGTTTTCATGGTTAAGGAGGGACCAGAACTCAATATCTCCTGGTGACTGGCCTAAAATCAACCAATTGTCTTTCATGGATAAGGAGGGACCAGAACCCACCATCTCCTGGTGCTTGGCCCAAAGTCAACCAATTGGCTTTCATGGTTAAGGAGGGACCAGAACTCACTATCTCCTGGTGATTGGCCCAAAGTCACCCAGTTGGCTCCCAGCAAGCCAACATCTTTTCCAATCCTCCGTGCTAGCTGATTTAGAAAGAAAATGTACTGGGGAAAAGAACTGGGGTGCATATTCAAACACCCCCTATTGTAGCCTTGCCCCAAAGGGGTTGGCACTACAGCTCCCATTTTCCCCTGCCAGTATGGTCAGCGGTCATTCTACGATTGCAGCTGCAACATCAGGAAAATAACCCAGATTTACATGTTTACTTTGGTCGACAGCAGTTAGAGAAGTACAAAGAGGATCGATTCTCGGCGTTTCCCAAGGAAGAAGGAATTGTCGCTATTCTTGTAGGATCGCACTGAAGTTAAGGCTGCACTGCTAGTGTGTCCTAAACTCCCCTTTTAGGACCTCAGTCTGTATGTACAAATACAAAGCGCAGAACTCACAGGGGGTTTATCAAGTAGAACACCGAAGCAAGAAATACAGATGTGCAAGGCGTTTAATGCAGCCTGATCCGAAGATTATGACCACGGTTTACAATACTGTTTTGGTGGAGTAAAATACTCTGCGAATTAAGACGCACGCTTGCTGACATCCTCACCCACAGAATGCATAAACTGAGCATTCCGGTTATGTTGCGAGGAAAATCAATTTGCGGCGGAATGTATTTTGACGTGCTCATTGCAATCCAATTCCTGTTCAGCTGCCACACAGCCACACTTTCCTCGCACACTTTGGGGGGGGATAACCAATCTAACTAACATAGTGTAACCCCATAAAAGGGAATGTCGTGCTTTTAACCGGCTAACTCCCCTGCCCATTTTATTGATAGCTAACCCGATTGGATATCCAGCTAAAGTTGATGGAGATGATTATACAATTTTATGGAACCTCCCGAAGAGTCAGGGGTTCAAACCGTTCAATGTAATCAGGGTGCAAAAAAAAAAACAACCCCAAAACCCAGAAGGATAGAGCGAATAAACATTAGGGTTCCAAAAGCAAAAAAATACAGTTCTGTTTAATTCTTATCCACCCCAGCTGTGGCTAAAATACAGAAGTTGAACATCTCTATTTTTCTTTCAGTTTTCTACTTGATAAACTCTGTGTGTGTGTGTGTGTGTGTGTGTGTGTGTGTGTGCGCGCGCGCGTGCGCTGTGGCTCGCCAGCAGTCAGCAGAGCTGGTGGCAGATTCAGACAGTAAGGAGGTTGGGAAGGAACCTGGGCCAGTCCTGGAGTCTGGGGAAGGAACGGACAAGAGCTCTGTGTTGGAGGCAGAGGTGAGTCCAGGGCCGTCCAACAGTTATCAGCTGTCTTTGGAGTCGGAGATCAGTGGGGCAGAAGAACAGCTGGAGCTTGTTCCCGAAGCGCATATGTGCAGAGCTGCCAGACGAAGGGAACAGCTAAAGAACAAGGGCCGATTCGGGAGTTAAAGGCACAGGTGGACCGTGAATGGTCCCTCTCTTAGGGAACAAAGAGGAGCAAAAGGGGAGTGGAGTTTGCAGGAGACAATTAGTTTGGTTAATTAGTGTGGAGATTTGTTCGTGACTCTCAGAGACTCCTTGCCAAGTATTTTCTTGTACAGCGTTGCATTTGGAAGCGTGACCCAACAAAAGGGCAAACGACAAAACCGTGCCCGACTAAACCGCGTCGCTAAAACCACGACGTCATCAACGCAGCGAAAACAGCACGGAGACAACAGCGCGGAGACAGAAGGGCGCTTTACAACAGCGCTTCAACAGAAAGCCGATTTAACTTAAGGTAAGGGTTAGGTTTAGGGTTAGGTTTAGGGTTAGGTTTAGGGTTAGGTTTAGGGTTAGGTTTAGCGTTACGTTTAGGGTTAGGGGTTAGGTTTAGGTTTAGGGTTAGGTTTAGTTTTACAGCGCGCTTCTGTCGCTGCGCTGTTGTCGGTGCGATTCAGCGCTCATTCATCGGAGTGCTTTAGAACACGCGGTTTTGTCACCACAGTTTAGTCGGGCGCTGTTTTGCCATTCGCCCTTTTGTCGATGAACCATTTGGAAGATATCGGCCTGGCAGCTCTCCAAGCCTGATAAGGTCTGTGGTTGTAAATTCACCTTTGAAAGACTGTTTGCCAGGACTTTGCTGGATGTGAATGAGAGAAATTCACATAAGCTTAATAAAAAGGGGTTTTGTTGGGACAAGGTGTCTGCTTCGTGATTTGGTGAAGCCTAGATCAGAACAGTGTGTAGGCAGTACTGCGAAACCTTGATTTTTTTCCAGACCTCCAGGAAACAGACTTCACACGCAACAGACTAAAATGCACGGTGAACACATTCCACTGGCACGATGACATCATTGTACAAATGATGTCATCAGGATTACATCATCATCATATAACTCATTTAAATGATGCCAAGGACAATTTTTTCCCTGCAGTGATGTAGGAGGGAGGCGTGCTGTGGGCCCCATCAGCCAGGGTATTCTGGCTGGCAGGATCCAGGAGAAATTGTATTTCTAAGTCATTGGCAACATGGCTGTTGTGGCCCACTAGCGGCCAGCAGAGCTGGCAGCAGAGTCGGACAGTGAGGAGTTTGGGGAGGAACATGGGCCAGTCCTGGAGGCTGGGGAAGGCTCGGACGAGGGCTCTGCATCAGAGGCAGAGATAGGGCCAAGGGCATCTGGCAGTTCTCAGCTCCCTTCAAAGCTAGACAGCAGTTGAGGCAGAGGAACAGCTGGAGCCTGTTCCCATTGTGCGCATGCGCAGAGCCATCAGAAGAAAAGAACAGCTAAGAAATCAGGGTCGACTTGGGAATAAAGTCACAGGTGCACAGTGAATGGCCCCTCCCATAGGAAATAAAAGAGGAGCGAAAGGGGAGTGGAGTTTCCAGGGAACAATTCATTCCTTCGTTCATTTCAGGAGTGTGAAGATCTGTCCGTGAATCTCCGAGACTCTGTGCCAAGTCTTTCCTTGCCCAGCACTGCGTTTGGACAATATTTACCTGGCAGCTTTCCAAGCTAGATAAGGCCTGTGGTCATAACTTCACCTTTGAAGGGCTGTTTACCAGGCCTTTGCTTAATGTGAATGAGAGGAATTCACATTCGATTAATAAAAGAGGTTTTGCCAGGACCAGGAATCTGCTTCGTGCTTTTTGGGGAAGCCTAGGTCACAACAATGGTGATCTACTTTTGCAAACAACAAGCCATCGGAGGATTTTGGAAGCTTACCTCTATTGGAGCTGCAGGCACGGGTCGAGGAGGATCCTTAATAACCTATTGACGAAGGGGACAAATTAGATGAAAAAGGACATAATGGCAAAGGTTCATTAAAACCACACCATAGCAAGTCATTCTCATTGTGATACTTCTCCGTTAGTCATCTCCACCATCAGCTAAACATGGTTACGCGTAACAGAAAACTCATCCCCATGACTGTTGTGGTTCGGCAAAACCACGAATGATTGTTAAAGATACTTAGTGATCATTAATTCGTGTCTCACCGGCAACTCCAGACGGATAAAGACACAACAGAAAACAACCAAGATATAAAATCTATAATGACCATCAATTTAAAAATATCTAATAAACTAAGAACACTGTATAGACTCCAGTTAACCTAATGATTTCCTGCCTGGGAGCACACGCAGGTCTTTGAAGCTTTTCAAAAAAACCTGCAGAGCAGAGGTGGGTTCCTACCAGTTCGGCCCAATTGGGCCAAGTAGATAGTAACTCGCCCACCCACAGACCCAAACCGGTTCTATTCTTGGCAGCATCATCTTTATTTATGCTTCTGCGCATGCGCAAAGCAATCCACATTGTAGAAATGTAATTCTCCTCCTTTTCTTACGTTCTGCGCATGCCAGTGGTGGGCTTCAAAAAATTTTGGAACCTCTTCTGTAGGTGTGGCCTACTTTCCAGGTCCACTGGTGGAACCTCTTCTAACCGGTTCGGTAGATTTGACGAACCGGTTCTACCGAATAGGTGCAAACTGGTAGGAACCCACCTCTGGCGCATGCACAGACCTCTTTAGGGGTACATGCACAGCGAGCAGAAGTAATGCCCGTAGCAACCCACCCCTGCCGCAGAGATACAGCCAATCGACTCTCAGGTTGCTAATGCGTTTGGCTCTTCGCTTGTCTTATTTAAAAAGAATGTGGTTATGGCTCATGGCTTCTTCCATGGGCTGTAAACGCAGGTACGATCACAACAGAACCCTAATTTTTCTGTTGCTAAGCGAGACTGTCGCTAAGTGAGCTTTGCGCCATTTTACGTCCTTTCTTGCCACTGCTGTTAAATGAATCCAAGCGGTTGTTACCTGGTCGTTAAGTGAATTTGGCTTCCCCGCTGAGTTTGTTCGTCAGGAGGTTGCTAAAGAAGGTCCCAAGATCCTGGGACCGTCATAAATATGAGTCAAGTTACCAAGTGGCCAAACTTTGACCCTGTGACCATGAGGATGCTGCCTTGGCCGTGTGAAAAATGGACATAAGTCACTTTTTGCAGGGCCACTGTAACTTTGAACAGTCATTAAATGAATGGTTACAAGTTGAGGACTATCTGCAATGGAGCCTTCCAGTTAATGAGGTCAAATTTCCAATTGGAAGCCATGCTGCTTCTCTGTAAATGTTAACTGCAGTCAATCTCAAGATTTTATTTATTGGAGGGCCCTGGGCTAATCATTTTTTATTCAGGAGTATGGATCTGGTTTATCTCTTCTCTTTCTTCACTTTTTTTTCATCTCTAAATAAAAAAGACTGTATGTATATATGTATGTATGTATGTATGTATGTATGTATGTATGTATGTATGTATGTATGTAAGTTCCAGCATAACTCTGGAATGCCTCGAGCAATTTCAACCAAACTTGGTACACAGATGACTTACTCTCTGGAAACTAATACTGGGAGAGTAAGACACCCCTGGTGTGTGTATGTGTTTCTGTGTGTGTGTGTGTTCCAGCATAACTCTGGAATGCCTGGTCCGTAAAGGAGAGTGAGTGCAGCGTCCTAGAGCGGCAATTGTTTTTGATGTCAGTTCCTCCACAGCTTCCTCTGGAAAGCCAGCCATGACATTCACCCTCCAGTGGACCAATGGGGAAGCGCCTGATGGAATTGTGGCAAAGTGCCAAGATTGCATAACATCCGGGAAAGAGGGGAAGGGGAAGAGAGAGGGATGATGGGCATAGGAGTAGGGGGAAGAAAGGCCCCTCTCAATGGCTCTCTTTCAGACAAACTCTTCGACATCTATAAATAACCGGGCAACGCCAAGTTATGAGCTAGTTCTATATGAACTACGGTAATAGAATATATATATTTTTTCAGACTTGGCAAAATGCTTAATATTTGCCTGAAAGAAACAAACATGGCTAAGAAGACCTCTCCCCCACCAAATAACTTTTAATTAAATCAACTTTATTAACAGTTGGCTGGACCCCTCCCAAAAGCATTGGGGGGGGCTTAAATTGCTTTAAATCCATCATTTTCTTTTCAAAACCCGGTTCAGGAAGCTATCCTTATTTTCCGGCAGGGTTGGGGAGGGGGGAGGCAGGAAAGGAATGGAAGAGCGTCTGTAACTTCTCCATCCCTGAGAACTTGCACATGTTAAAAGACATAATATTGCCAAGATGTCAACTATTTCTATTTCATTCACATTTCCTTAAACACCCATCTCAGGAGCCCAGGAGACTAAATCTCCATTTTGTTTACCATATGCAGAGTTTGAGTCTTCTCCAATTTTTAGGGCTTGGTATTATTATCATTGTCAAGAAACAGGCTGCCGGGTGTTTATTTAGCCAAACAAGAGGGAGGAGGGGATTAAAGACTTCGTTTCATAGAGCACAGCCGGTTTTCCTCCATCACAGATCATTAAGCAGACGGACGGACAAATAAGACAGATATGCAAATCGGTAGGTAGGCAGGCAGGCAGGCAGGCAGGCAGGCAGAGAGATAGGTAAAACTGTTGAGTTCATCATTTTTTATTATTATTTTTAAATAAATTGGTGGTTTCAGGCAACTGTCCCTTGATGTGCTCATTAACACATCTTCAATGCTTCAAATGTGGTGGGCATTACGAAATGTCAGCGCCAGAGCGCAAAGACCAGCTTGACGCATTCAGATGTTCGCTAACGTTGACAAAGGAGCAAACGAACTGTCAACAGCCAACTCTCTTTGACAATGGTGAAAGAAAGGAAGGAAACGGAAAGGCCATTCCGCAACCTGGCGATGTGCGCGGACTGCAGAACAAGCCCGAAATGAATAAATAAATAAATAAATAAACCACCAATGGGCTCCTGCCAACAATGAAAACAGGATGCCCCAAATCACTGGGCACACTCTAGATGCCAACTGGTTGCTGCCAACGAGGAAGACAGAACGGTTAGGAGGGAGGAGAGGCGGGAGGGGGAAATGTCTACCTTCAATGCAATTTAGTTTGGTTCCCATCCTGCATTAGTGACACGGGTGGGGTGGGGGGGGGAAGCTTGCCGTATTTTTCGGAGTATAAGACGCACCTTTTCCCCTCAAAAAAGAGAGTGAAAATCTTGGTGTGTCTTATACGCTGAATACAGAAATTTTGACCTCACGAAACCCCACCTCCTTTGCAAAAATTGTTGTGCATAGCCTTTAGGAGGCTTCCGGAGTGCTCCTGGGGGCTGGGGAGGGCAGAAATGAGCAAAAAATGGGCTGGTTTCAGGAGAGTGCAAAAACTTTTTTTTTTTAATTTGCCTCTTCAAAATCTTGGTGCATCTTATACTCCGGTGCGTCTTATACTCCAAAAAAGACGGTAACTAAATGGTAAAAATATGGGCTTTTAACTGCAACGAGGCCAGCTGTTGAAAAGGGATGGCTTATGCTGTTGTACAGAGGAATTATTGAGTGTCATCTGCACCTCCATAAATGTCTGGTTTGGTTCTGCAAAATATAAATACCTTACGATTGATATTGATTGTTTCCTAGTATGATTTGATTGCTTATTTGCACCCTATGACTATCATTAAGTGTTGTACCTTATGGTTCGTGATGAATGTATCTTTTCTTTTTATGTACACTGAGAGCATAGGCACCAAAGGCAAATCCCTTGTGTGTCCAATCACATTTGGCCAATAAAGAATTATATTCTGTTGTATTCTATTCTATTCTATTCTATTCTATTCTATTCTATTCTACAAACTGAAATATGCAAAAAAAAAACCTGCAGGAATCAAAGTTACAATAACCCTGGAAGTCCTCAATTTAGGACATTTGAGCCCAAAATTTCCACTGCTAAGCAAGAAGGTTGTTAAGTGAATTTTGCCCCGTTTTACAACTTTTCTTGGCACAGCTGTTAAGTGAATCGCTGCCATCGTTCGGTGAGTAACAGCCCCAGGAGCACTTTGCAAGCTTCCCAAACCCTCTGCACGTACATTTTTGCAAAGGAGGAGGAGTTTCGGGAGGCCAAAAATGCCGTATTCACTGTATAAGACGCACCCCAGATTTTCACCCTCTTTTTTCAGGGAACAAGATGCGTCTTATACTCTGAAAAATATGGTAGTTGTAAGTCAAGGACCACCTGTACTCAGCATATATACTATCACCACAATAAAATATGGTCCCTTATATTGCGCTAACTATAGCTTTCTCAAAAACTACGCTTTGGGATAAAATTGGGATTTCAGAGCTCCACGCTGTTTTCTTATACTCCCCTATTAAGACTAAAAATGGCTTTTAGAGGTTAAAGGGGGATTTATCCAGATATTAACATCGGTTCCATGTTTACATTTTTAAATTAGTTTGGTGGTGAATTCAAGGGAATGCTAATTAGCACTGAAGGGTGAGGGAGCATAAACTCCAGAAGTCAACCAATTAATAGGCCTTGTTGATGAGCTTGCAGTTCAGGCACCAGGGGCAAGCACTGTGTAATTCCAATCTAATATTTATATTTGCATTCAATCTGCAAGGAAAGATGCCTCGATAACCTTCTCCAATCTGATTACGAGCAAATCAATAAGACTACATTGGCTACGCTGATCGCCAGAGGTGGCCTTCTGCAGATTCTGACCAATTTTGGAGAACTGGTAGTAGAAATTTTGAGTAGTTCAGAGAACCGGTAAATACCATCTCTGGCTGGCCCCGCCCCATCTATTCTCTGCCTCCCGAGTCCCAGCTGATCGGGAGGGAATGGGGATTTTGCAGTATCCTTCCCCTGGATTGGAGAGGGAATGGAGATTTTGCAGTATCCTTCCCCTGGAGTGGGGAGGGAATGGAGATTTTGTAGTATCCTTCCCCTGCCCCGTGCACCAAGCCATGCCCACCAAGCCATGCCATGTCCACCAAGCCACGCCCACAGAACCAGTAGTAAAAAAAAATTGAATCCCACTTCTGCTGCTTGCCCAAAACTGAGTGAAGACTACAGATCAGTGTTTCTCAGCCTTGGCTACTCTAAGATGTGTGGACTTCAATTCCCAGAATTCCCCAGCCGGCCCAGAGAGGGTGGGGGAAATTACTTACCACTTTGCAACACAGGGGCCAAAACCACCACAGAGCAGCAATCCCCATCAACAGTAACAAAATGAGGATAATGATCAGTGCCACGATGCCATTGGTCTATCAAAAACAAAGATGAAAAGTAATAGTTACTTTTAGTAACTAAGGGTAAAATTAATAATGTCAGAGTTTGTTGCAGAAAAATCACTTCCAGAAAGCACACACAGGTAACTGATTCAGCTGCATTCATTAACTTCTTCGTATACATATTAACACATGAAGATAAGTGTACATTACCAATATAGGTTTTTTTGTAGTAGTAGTTACAGGCAAACATAGGCAGCCGTACAGCAGAGGGGAGTTTTCAGCTCAGAGTTCAGAGCAGACGGAGTCTTAAGTTTTTGTTTCAATCCTTTGCACAGATTTAGAAGCTTGCAGGCTAAATCGCACCCTGGCCCCTAGAATAACAGAGTTGGAAGGGACCTTGGAGGTCTTCTAGTCCAACTCCCTGCTTAGGCAGGAAACCCTACACCACTTCAGACAAATGGTTATTCAACATCTTCTTTAAAACTTCCAGTGTTGGAGCATTCACAATTTCTGGAGGCAAGAAGGACCAGGGGTGACATGATAGCAGTGTTCCAATATCTCAGGGGTTGCCACAAAGAAGAGGGGCCCAACCCAGTGGTGGGATTCAAATAATTGAACAACCCTCATGGCCAGCTGGATAGGCATGGCTCGGTGGTCATGTGACCATGTGGGCGTGGCCAACTCAACATCACTCACATCGATGGGTGCTTTGCTTTAGCTGTTACAATGTAGCAAGGGTTAACTGGAGAGGCAGTTTCTGTAAGCAAGGTAATCAAAATTAGGCTAGAAACAACGCCAGAATGTTTCCTTCCTGCCTTCCTTACAAGATTAGCCCAGTCAAGTGGGAAAAAACCAAAAGGAGATTTCTTCCAACCACCGGTTCTCCCAACTGCTTAGAAAGTTAACAACCGGTTCTCCCAAATAGGTGCGAACCGGCTGAATCCCACCACTGGACCAACCTATTCTCCAAAGCCCCTGGAGGTAGGACAAAAAGCAATGGGTGGAAACTAATCAAGGAGAGAAGCACCCTGGAACTAAGGAGAACTTTCCTAACGGTATGTACAATTAACCAGAGGAACAGCTTGCATTTAGAAGTTGTGGTGCTCCATCACTGAGTTTTTTTAAAGAAAAGACTGGTCACCTGTCTGGAATGGTATATATGGTCACCTGCTTGAGCTGGGGGGTTGGAGTAGAAGACCTCCAAGGTCCCTTCCAACCCTGATATGCTATGATTCTATCCTCTTCTTATGTTTTATTTCCTCTGAGCACCAAACGAGCAATTTAATGGACGTTAACAGCACGTGCCTCTCAATGGGAATATACGCACTTCTGACTGTCTCTAAACCAACTCTGGATTTTAGTGGTTTTGCAATGTTTGGGATTTCATCTTTTGCAGACAAGCTGCGGCTTCTTCTCCAAGCAGAAGTCAGCAAATATGCTTCCTGTTTATGAAAATGACTTAAAAGGGTCGGGATAACAAATGCCGATTAAGTTCAGTCTAAAAGCATTCTGTGGATTTCCCTTATTAAGCAGCACAAGCTCTTTCAGGTTCTGAATCAGGAAAGATTTTTTAAGAATCCTGCATTGCTGCAGACCATTGCTGCAAACGTATAAACACTAAATTCCAGCTGCTTTAAAACAAATATCTAAACATGCTATTATTTTTTACTGGTTGTCCAAGAGTGGATCGTTAATATTTTTCTGGCAAAAGCTTTCATTAACCCACTACAAATAAACATCACCCAAAAAGTAAAACAAACTCCATTAAAAAAAAAACCTCAATCTGTATTTTTGCCAGCTGCAATACCAACAGGCCCTTGTGTGTGTGTTACTAATAAAAGAGAATATTTGTGGCTCAGCGTTGATCTGAGGGGGTCCCTTGGTGCTCTCTGAGCTTGCCTGTTTTCTTGCAGACATTTCATTACCCAAGGGGGACAGGGTGGCTCAGTGGCTAAGATGCTGAGCTTGTCGATCAGAAAGGTTGGCGCAGTTCAGTGGTTCGGATCCCTAGGGCCAAATGAGCTCCCGTTGCTTGTCCCAGCTTCGGCCAACCTAGCAGTTCGAAAGCATGTAAAAAGGCAAGTAGAAAAATGGGAACCACCTTTGGTGGGAAGGTAACAGCGTCTTCGGCATTTAGTCATGACCCCGGAGACGTCTTCGGACAGTGCTGGCTCTTCGGCTTTGAAATGGAGATGAGCACCGCCCCCTAGAGTTGGGAACGACTAGCACATAAGTGCGAGGGGGGGAACCTGATAACCCAAATTAGGTAACATCATCAGTGCTACTGCATCGGTCTGGCATGGATGGTGTTACTTAGTTTGGCCAATAAAATGTCTGCAAAAAAAGCAAGCAAACTCAGAAATCCTGATTTGTGTGTGTGTGTGTGAGAGAGAGAGAGAGAGAGAGAGGGAGAGGGAGAGGGAGAGGGAGAGGGAGAGGGAGGGAGGGAGGGAGGGAGGGAGGGAGGGAGGGAGGGAGAGAGAGAGAGAGAGAGAGAGAGAGAGAGAGAGAGAGAGAGAGAGAGAGAGAGAATGAATGAGAATAATCCTTATTTTGGAAGATGATCATTATGATATACATTTGCTTGCAATCAATCTCCTGGGGCCTTTTTCCAGAGGCGAAGGGAAGAGCGCTGTTTGTTCTTTAAAGAGGCTACAGATGCATCTCAACAGAGCCTCTCAAGGGAAGTGGGTTTAGGAGCCTTTTATGAGCTGTTGAGTGTATTACCAGCAAAATAATCCTCGTATGTAAATAACAGCAGCGTGTGCCAAAAAAAAAAAGGGGGGGGGGAGAGGTTTCCTGGGTGACCGAGGACAATTTGTCTCTTCTTGTAATGAAAACTGGAAGTCGTCTTTATATATTTTCTTTTCCTAGTATTCCTTTTCTCTTTTTCCTTTCTTTTTCTCTGCGCTTTTTATTTTATAGGTGTCATATACGTAGTATATGTGGGGATTGGCGTAATTTTGTAATTTATTTATTTAGTTCTATCATGGTTATGTAGTGACCCTTTGAGAGCTGTACGCCATGAAATTTCATTTTATTGTTTGCCAATCAAAGTACATTCAAAGTTGCAATAAAGATTATTCTATTCTGTTCTATTCTGTTTTATTCTATTCTATTCTTTCCTATTCCTATTCTATCCTTATCCTAGTGCAGTCCAGTCCAGTCTAGTCTGATATTCTATTCTATTCTATTCCATCCCATCCCATCCCATCCTTTTCTATTCCTATTCTATCCTTATCCTAGTTCAGTGCAGTCCAGTTGTCTGATATTCCATTCCATTCCATCCTATCCTATCCTTTCCTATTCCTATTCCTATTCCATCCTAGTTCAGTCCAGTCTGGCATTCTATTCTATCCTATCCTATCCTATTCTACCCGAACCCTATCCTATCCTATCCTATCCTGTTCTTTCCTATTTCTATTCTATCCTATCCTATCCTATCCTATTATGTTCTTTCCAATTCCTATTCTATCCTAGTCCAATCCAGTCCAGTCTGACATTCTATTCTATTCTATTCCATTCCATTCCATTCCATTCCATTCCATTCCATTCCATTCTTGTTATTTCTCTATTGTTTTTTTCTTTCTTCAAATTTAGTTTAGCATTCGTTTTTATCATTCCAACCAAAACCCTCAATAAAGATATGGATTACCTAGTTTTGTTCTAAAAATATAGCCCCTCAAATATCCATATGCTTCTTTCTCTCCCGCTTATTGGCTGTGTGTCAGGCAGCCTCCCTCAGTAACCAAGGAAGAAACCACTCAAACTCCATTTTGCAGAATTAAGAGTACTTTTACTGGCCGTGAGTAGATAGCAGCTAAGCAAAGCAAGATCTGAGGCAAAAGCGCGCGTAATCACAGATATAGCAATAGCAGTTAGACTTATATACCGCTTCATAGGGCTTTCAGCCCTCTCTAAGCGGTTTACAGAGTCAGCATATCGCCCCCAACAACAGTCCTCATTTTACCCACCTCGGAAGGATGGAAGGCTGAGTCAACCCTGAGCCGGTGAGATTTGAACAGCCGAACTGCAGAACTGCAGTCAGCTGAAGTAGCCTGCAGTGCTGCATTTAACCACTGCGCCACCTCAGCTCAGATATCAATATGTGACCCAACCCCCTCCCCTTGGTAACCCCATCCCATAGCCCAATCCGCACACCCCACAGGTGTCATGTGGGGGACATCTTCAAAAAGCATCATCAGGTTGGAATGCCGGACAGTTGGCCTTGGCGGCAAATCCTTTATCTGCAGTATGTGCAGTAGATGGTGAGAACCACTCCCTTTTAACAGTCACTCCTGCACTGAATACTTCCCCACCCAAATACCATGCCCCCCCTCCCCGTTTCAATGGCAGCCGAAAGCAAGCAGCGAAGCAGAGGCTGACACTGTGTACTTACACATTCTGTTGCCGTAATGGTTAAAGAGCTGGAAATAAGCGACTGCCCTTGGTTCAAACTGACAAACACATCCATTGTTCTGAAAGAAAGAAAGGAAAAAAAGAGGGAAGGTGGAAACAGTACATTTAATGGTATGCTTTTTTTTCCCTAGAAAATTTTTTTATTTTCCATTTTCATAGCATATAATCACATGTATACTATTACATAGTCAATATCATGTTGTATGATTAAGTAATTACATCAATTCATCTTACCATCAACTACCAAAGGGGGAAAAAAACCAGTTATTGGCTCTTCTGCTCTCCATACACCATATTTATACCTTATCCGACACTTTCTTCCCCCTTTCTCCTCCCCCTTTCTACATCCTTTCTTCCCTCCATCATTTTCTACTCTACTTCCCCTTCCTTTCTCCTTCTCCTCTCTCCCCTTACCATTCCTCCTTATACACCTCATCTTCCCCCCTCACCCTCTCTCCTGTCCCTCTCTTCCTATCTTTCTTCTCCCCTCTGCTTCCCACTCTTCCTCTAATTCACTTGGTGTATTTCAGCTTCTGAGCAAACTCCCTTTTGTGTTGATGGTATTTATAATTCCATTTCAATATACATGAAAAAGAAAAAATAGCAGTATACATGTGCAATCATAATACCTTAAAATCCAACACCCCTCCTCCAACTTAGTAAACTTCTAGAAAGAGTGCCGAGAAGAGCAACAAAGCTAATTAGGGGACTGGAGGCTAAAACATATGAGGAATGGTTGCAGGAATTGGGTAGGTCTAGTTTAATGAAAAGAAAGACTAGGGGCAGAGGTGGGTTCCTACCAGTTCGCACCTATTCGGTAGAACCAGTTCGTCAAATCTACCGAACCAGTTAGAAGAGGTTCCACCAGTGGACCCAGAAAGCAGGCCACACCTATAGAAGAGGTTCCAAAAAATTTTGAAACCCACCACACTGGTGGGTGTGTAATGTCCCGCAGTTATCTACACATTAATAATGATCTAGTAATATTTCCTTATACATTTTAGGGACCTTTCCTTACATAATTGGTGTTTTCTTTCATACTTTTGGATTTCTAATTTCTGTTTCCCTTAGTTGGCAATTGCTAAAACCAACCCCCCGTGAAAAAGTATTCAAAGCCTTCTTGATTTTAATTGTCAATTTATTTATTCCTGCACATTGTAATATTTATTCATTTACATATCTCTGTTTTTCCACTGTTGTGCAAACACAATTCCAGCAGCTGCTAACATGTGTAAAATTAAATATATATTATACTCCCTTTCAAATAGCCAACAAAATATTTCTGGTTTTAATTCCATATCTTGCTTTACGATTGCTTCTAACCACTAACTTCTGAATAGCTACTTGGATCGACCTAAGTACTAATTCATAATTTCATATCCGGTCACATGGGCGGCAAGCCACTCCCATCTGGTCACATAGGCGGAAAGCCACTCCCATCCGGTCACATGGGTGGCAAGCCACTCCCACAAAGGAGGCCACACCCACAGAGAGGTTCCAACAATTTTTGAAACCCACCACTGCTAGGGGGTGATGAGACAGCAATATTCCCATATTTGAGAGGAGGTCAACCTATTCTCCAAAGGCACTGAGGTACTTTGGAGAATAGGTTGACCCCCTTCTTCTTTGTGGCAGCCCCTCAAATATTGGAACACTGCTATCATGTCTCCCTTGGTCCTTCTTTTCATTAAACTAGACATACTCAGTTCCTGCAACCGTTCGTCGTCTGTTTTAGTCTCCAGTCCTTTAATCATCTTTGTTGATCTTCTCTGCACTCTTTATAGAGTCTCCACATCTTTTTTACATCGCGGTGATCAAAACTGGATGCAGTATTCCGAGTGTGGCTTTACCAAGGCATTATAAAGTAACTTGAATGGATATACGATGAACGGTTGCAGGAACTGGGCATGGCTAGTCTAGGGAAGAGAAGGACCAGGGGAGACATAAAAGCAGTATTCCAATATTTGAGGGGCTGCCACAGAGAGGAAGGAGTAAAACTATTTTCCAAAGCATTTTCCAAGTAAAACTATTTTCCAAGGCCAGACAAGGAATAACGGATGGAAACGAACAAGGAGAGATTCAACCTGCAAATAAGGAGGAATTTCCTGACAGTGAGAACAATCTACCAGTGGAACAGAAGTTGCCTTCAGAAGTTGTGAGAGCTTCATCACTGGAAGCTTTCAAAAATAGACTGGATTGCCACCTGTCAAAAATGGTGTGGGGTCTTCTGCTTGGGCAGGGGGTTGGACTAAGGCTGGTCACCAACCTTTCAGACCTCAGGGACCACTAAATCCATAATTTTAAATCCCATGGACCATTAATACGATCTGCCTAATGACTGGCTGGGTGGACGTGACTAGGTGGTCAGGTGACTGGTGGGGAGTGGCCAACTCGATGTCACTCACGTCGAGGGGCATCTCGCTGGCCTCTACTTACCCCTCCTCTCCCACACACTCCTGCCTACCCAGGCTCCTTAGGGTCCCAACAGGAAGCAGTTGCTGGAGCTAAGCAGCCACCAGGAGAAAGAGTTGGCAAAACAGCTCAGTTCAAATTGGATCTGACCAAGAAGGAGGCTCAGCAGAAGCACCTCACTAAGGACTAGGAGCATAAGCTTTCCAAGCAGAGGGAAGACCTGCAGGAGTGAAAGGCCAGGTACCAGCGCCTGGAGGCTCAGCGGGTTGAGATGGTCAGCCAGTTCCAGACCATGATGCAGTCCCACTGGAACGAGGCCCTCCGGCCCTTTGCCACCAACGACGCTTCCCTCCAGTCTTTGCCCAAAGCCCCCCACCAGGAGGCTGAAGCAGACCCCAAGTCAGAATTTCTGCCCCCTTCCGACCTGCACAAAAAGACCCTGAAGTGGGAGACACAACACAATTTTCATTGCACGTATCCGGCCCAGGGGCCGTAGTTTGAGGACCCCTGATTTAGTGCAATAATAAAAAATGCAAATAATATTTCTGCGGACTACCAAAATTTTCTCACGAACCACCAGTTGGTGACTGCTGGACTAGATGACCTACAAGTTCACCTCCAGCTCTGTTGATCTGTATAAATATTCCTGGTCCCCATTCAAGTGACATTATCAATGGTTTGCATTCAGTCTGGAAACAAACTGGTAGGCTATGTTACCTTAAGAAACATGGAATGGAAGGAAGACAGTACTAGGGACTCATCCTGCTGGCCTATGGTCCAATGAGACCTAAAACCCTGGACTCAAGTCAACTTGCTCAACTGTTCATCTCAGAAACATAAAAGTAATAAAAATGACCATCTGAGTTCTTGAGAGTTGAAGAATTACATGGATTCGCTCACTCACGTCCATAAAAATGTCAGGGCTGGCAATAAACTCACTAATTACCACTCCAGCAACACAGATATAGCATAAAGGCCACTAATTAGGACTTGGTGGGGCTTTCTAGGAAGAGAAATTAGGCAGCGGAGAAACATAAATAGGAAAGCGGTTTCTTATTTCTTCAAATAACTTTGGAAAAACCCCAAACACATGGTAAGGATTAGAGATCAGCTGCTCCTGGCCCAAATTTGCACAGCCTCAGCAAGTTCCCTTATATGCTTATCTTTAAGATCGAAGAGTCAGATTTTCTTAGATGTTTGTGGATTTACGATCTCGGGAGCATTTTATCTACTAAGGCTAAACCACAGCCTTCCCTGAACCAGTTCTGTCAGCTATATGCCAATTTATCGCAACTATCCTTTATAACAGTGTTTCTCAACCGTGAAGATACAAGCTTGAAGATAGAGTAGAATAGAATAGAATAGAATAGAATAGCAGAGCATATAATTCAGAATAGAATAAAATAGAATAAAGAATGAAAGGAATAGAATAGAATTAGAATAGAATTAGAATAGAATTAGAATAGAATTAGAATAGAATTAGAATAGAAATAGAATTAGAATAGAATTAAAATAGAAATAGAAATAGCATAGCATAGAATTCAGAATAGAATAGAATAGAATAGAATAGAATAGAATAAAGAGTGAAAGGAATAGAATTAAGAATAAAAGGAATAGAATAGAATAGAAAGGAATAGAATAGAATAGAAAGGAATAGAAAGGAATAGAATAGAATAGAATAGAATAGAATAGAATAGAATAGAATAGAATAGAATAATGGAATTAGAATAGAAATAGAAATAGCATAGCATAGCATAGAATTCAGAATAGAATAGAATAGAATAAAGAATGAAAGGAATAGAATAGAATAGAATAGCACAGAATTCAGAATAGAATAGAATAGAATAAAGAATGAAAGGAATACAATAAAGAATGAATAGAATAGAATAGAATAGAATAGAATAATGGAATTAGAATAGAAATAGAAATAGCATAGCATAGAATTCAGAATAGAATAGAATAGAATAAAGAATGAAAGGAATAGAATTAAGAATGAAAGGAAGAGAATAGAATAGAATAGAATAGAATAGAATAGAATAATGGAATTAGAATAGAAATAGCACTGCCTAGCATAGCATAGCATAGCATAGCATAGCATAGCATAGCATAGCATAGCATAGAATAGAATAGAATTCTTTAGTAGTCAAGTGTGATTAGACAAACAATGTTTTTTTCTTTGGTGTATATGGTCTCAGTGTACATAAAAAGACAAGATACATTCATCAAGAATCATAAGCGACAATGCTTCATGATAGTCACAGGGTACAAATAAGCGATCAAATCATACTAGGAAACCATCAATATAAATCGTAAGGATACAAGCAACAAAGTCATACAGTCCTGCAGTCACAAGTGGGAGGAGATGGGTGATAGGAACAATGAGAAAATTAGTAGTAATAGTAATGCAGACTTAGTGAATAGTTTGACAGTGTTGAGGGAATTGTTTGTTTAGCAGAGTGATGGCGTTCGGGGGGGAAACTGGTCTTGGGTTTAGTTGTTCTGGTGTGCAGAGCTCTATAACATCGATTTGAGGGTAGAAATTGAAACAATTTATGTACAGGATTTGAGGGGTCTGATAGCAAAAGCACTTAGACATATACCGCTTCACAGCGCTTTATAGCCCTCTCTAAACCATTCACAGAGTCAGCCTACTGCCCCCAACAATCTAGGTCCTCATTTTACCGACCTTGGAGAGATGGAAGGCTGACTTCACCTTGAGCTAGTCAGAATCGAACTACCAAACTGTAGCAATCTGGGTCCTCCTTTTACCAACCTCGGAAGGATGGAAGGTCGAGTCAACCTTGAGTCAGCCAGGTTCAAACTGCCAAATTGCTGACAACTGGCAGTCAGCAGAAGTACCCTGCAATACTGCATTCTAACCACTGCGCCACCATGGCTCTGCCGTGTATGCATGAACTACAACTCCCAGAATTCCCCATCCAGATGCAGTGGCCCAGCCAGCAGTTCACCCATACTCATTTACCTTTTCACAATTCTTAGCATACTCAAACAGCTGAGAATGCTGGGAGTTGAAGTCCATACAGCTGGTGAGCACACCAAGTTGGCAATGGCGGAGCCAAAGTCTATTTGTAGTCCTATTCTTCTGCATGACTAGGGCAGGTCTGGAACATTCAATCATATACTGTATCAATGGGTGTTGCGCCCTGCCAGTGGCCAGAGGAGCTGGCAGCAGAGTCGGACAGTGAGGAGGTTGGGGAGGAAGATGGGCCAGTCCTGGAGTCTGGGGAAGGCTCTGATGAGGGCTCTGTGTCGGAGGCAGAGAGGGGGCTAGAGCCGTATGCCAGTTATCAGCTGCCTTCAGAGTCAGACATCAGTGAGGCAGAAGAACAGCTGGAGCCTGTTCCCAGTGTGCGCATGTGCAGAGTGGCCAGATGAAGGGAACAGCTAAAGAACAGGGGTTGACTTGGGAGTAAGGCCACAGGTGGACGAGGGCCACTCACGCCCTCGTCACCTCAAGACTTGATTACTGTAACGCGCTCTACATGGGGCTGCCCCTGAAAAGTGTTCGGAGACTACAATTGATCCAGAATGCAGCCGCGCGAGCGATATCGGGTGTACCTAGATACACCCATGTTACACCTATCCTCCGCGAGCTGCACTGGCTCCCTATCGGTCTCCGAACGTGCTTCAAGGTGCTGGTTATTACCTTTAAAGCCCTACATGGCCTAGGACCCGGATATCTGCGAGACCGTCTTCTGCCACATACCTCCCAATGGCTGATAAGATCTCACAGGATGGGCCTTCTCCGGGTACCGTCAACCGGACAATGCCGGCTGGCGACTCCTCGGGGGAGGGCCTTCTCTGTAGCTGCTCCAACCCTATGGAACAACCTACCCCCATAAATCCGGACCCTTCCCACTCTCTCGGCCTTCCGAAAGGCCACTAAAACCTGGCTATTCCGGCAGGCCTGGGGCTGTTGGCCTCATGAATGAAGTCCAGCCCCACCTAGATTGAGTTCATGATGTGTTGCTTTTTAACCTGTTTTCTCTTTCCCTATTTTTAATTTTTATCTTTTTAGAGTTGTATTCTGTAAGCCGCCCGGAGTCCTTCGGGATCGGGCGGCATATAAATTCATTAAATTTACAATTTACAATGAATGGCCCCTCCCAGAGGAAATAAAAGAGGAGCAAAAGGGGAGTGGAGTTTGCAGGAGACAATTTGTTCGCTTAATTGGTTTGTGACTCTCCGAGACTCCTTGCCAGGTTTTGCAGATATCGGCCTGGCCGCTCTCCAAGCCAGATAAGGTCTGTGACTGCAAATCCTCCCTTGAAAGACTTTGATGGATGTGAATGAGCAGAAATCACAGTCAATTAATAAAAGGGGTTTTTGTCGGGACCAGGAGTCTGCTTCATGCTCTTGGGGAGCCTCGGTTAGAACAATGGGTGCCAAGCTAATACAGGCACTACCCAAATGTTTATCACTTTTTGAGACAGGGGAGGCAGCAATAAGAGCCACTTACTGCTCTCTATGCCAGCTTTCTCTGCGGCATTGTAATTCACTGTACTAGGCTGCTTCTCTTAAATAACCAACAAAGAGCACTGCCAGCGAGGCACAACACTAAAACAAATGAGTCCTCCTCGGATCAGGCCAAGCTTTGCTAAATGCGCCCTGCCGACCTGGCACCCCAATGAAATGAGCAAGGAGGGGGACCTTCCCAGGCCAAACTATGATGCCAACACTCTTGCAAATCTCAACCACCCAGTCATCGGACGCAGCAAAGCACGACACCCCACATGGACAAGTCAATGGGATTTTTTTTTTAGTGCTGCACACCAGATTTGACCCACCCACCGCCCCGAAGCGTAGGCACAGCAAGCGATAACCATGCTTTCATCTAGTTTTGAAAGTTTTATTTCAAAGTGGCATCCTAATTGATCTTTGCTAGATCGTTTGGAGGCTCTGCACTGATTTTCCTCATCTCTGCTCTCTCGGGGAAATATTTCAGACATTTAGAATAGAATAACAGAGTTGGAAGGGACCTTGGGGGTCTTCTAGTCCAACCCCCTGCTTAGGCAGGAAACCCTATACTACTTGAGACAAATGGCTATCCAACATCCTCTTAAAAACTTCCGGTGTTGGAGCATTGACAACTTCTGGAGGCAATTTCTGTTCCACTGATTAATTGTTCTCATTATCAGGAACGTTCTCCTCTATTCTAAGTTGCTTCTCTCCTTGATTAGTTTCCACCCATTGCTTCTTGTCCTGCCCTCAGGTGCTTTGGAGAATAGCTTGACTCCCTCTTCTTTGTGGCAACCCCTCAGATATTGGAAGACTGCTCTCATATCTCCCCTGGTCCTTCTTTTCATTAAACAAGACACACCCAGTTCCTGCAATAGATCTTTATGTGTTTTAACCTCCAGTCCCCTAATCTGGATGCAGTATTCCAAGCGTGGCCTTACCAAGGCATTATAAAGTCTAATTGGGCCTATATCACACAATATCAGGCGGGATCTCCAAACTTGGCAACTATAAGGCTTCTAAACGTCAACTTCCAAAATTCCCCACCCAACAGGGAATTCTCCAGACAACATGGAATAATTATTGTAAATAACACTTTAAAAAATGTAGAATAGAATAGCATAGCATAGCATAGAATTCAGAATAAAATAGAATATAGAATAAAATAGAATATAGAATAGAATTCAGAATAGAACAGAATAGAATAGAATTCAGAATAGAACAGAATAGAATAAAGAATGAAAGGAATAGAATGGAATGGAATGGAATAGATGGAATGGGATATGAATAGAATGGAATGGAATAGATGGAATGGGATATGAATAGAATAGAATAGAATAGAATAGAATAGAATAGAATAGAATAGAATAGAATAGAATAGAATAGAATAGAATTCTTTATTTGCCAAGTGTGATTGGACCAGTGGTGGGTTCCGGATCTAGATGATTAGGGGACTGGAGGCTAAAACATATGAAGAATGATTGCTGGAATTGAGTATGTCTGGTTTAATGAAAAGAAGGGTGACATTATAGCAGTGTTCCAATATCTCAGGGGTTGCCACAAAGAAGAAGCTATTCTCCAAGGCACCTGAGGGTAGAACAAGTAGCAATGGGTGGAAACTAATCAAGGAGAGAAGCAACTTAGAACTAAGGAGAAATTTCCTGACAATTAGAACAATTAATCAGTGGAAAAACTTGCCTCCAGAAGTGGGTGCTCCAACGCTGTAAGTTTTTAAGAGATTGGACAACCATTTGTCTGGAATAGTATAGGGTTTCCTACTTGAGCAGGGGGTTGGACTAGAAGACCTCCAAGGTCCCCTTCCAACTCTTGTTATTCTAAATTCTAAATCTTTAGTAATACAAGGCTGATGAATTCAAAGCATTACCCTTGTGTCAATGTTGCCCTGAATTATCAATGGATGATTGTGCACGTTCTTGGAAGGAGAGAGATGTATGCTTTAAATATGTATCATTCATATCCTGACGTCCCTTTCTTTTACTTCAATAACTTTAAAATAATGCACAAGCTGATTCACAAAAGTAGGCCAATGTTTTTGAAAGCACACTTAACTATACCATATGCCTCTTTAAATCATTTCTATCAAACAAGTTGTAGAGTTCATTTCAATCTCTCTCTTTTTTTTCCTTTTGCAACCGCTTACTGGTATTTATCCAATTTGTTCCTTTTCTTCTTGCCAAATTGCAGGTTTGAGATCTCTATTAGACAGAAGGACAGCTGCGCTATTGTTGACTGTTGTGGGGGGAAAAACCCATTTTTAAAGGGGAAAAAAAAGACTGCAGAAACAGAAGAAGCCAGTGAGAATTGCTCCGTCAGTCGGTATAAAATATAACAAAGTTTGGACATTTTAAAAAGTACTAAATATTGCTCTTTGTGGCTTGTCTCGTTGGCCATCAACAGAATTAATTAAGCTACTTATTAAGAAGTCTATTTTCTTGCAAATCAGACAAACAAAGCATTGGCGGGTTCCTAGTCTCCAGAGCATCCACTGTCGCACAAAACAAGATTTTCCGATATGAATATGAAGTAGAGATGAATTGCAAACATATAAATTCTGTAACAGAATTGTCAAAGTCGGGAATGCCCTCTACCTGATTCAGTTGTCTCAGCTACAAATTTTCATAGTTTCAGTCACAAATTGACTTCCGTGGACCTCACTTCCTACTTAAGTGGTCCACAGAGGGAGCCCGCATAAGTGCACTTAACGTCCCTGTCACTGTATTTTTATTCTCTTATTCTTGTTCCCGCTTTTGTTTGACAAATGCCAAAAAATAAAATAAATAAAATGAATAATAAAATAAATAAAATAAAACATAAAATAAATAAAATGAATAATGAAATAAATAAAATAAAACATAAAATAAATAAAATAAAACATAAAATAAATAAAATAAAACAAAAAATAAAAAATAAAATAAATAAAATAAAACTAAATAAAACTAAATAAAATAAATAAAATAAATAAAATAAATAAAATAAATAAAATAAATAAAATAAATAAAATAAATAAAATAAATAAAATAAATAAAATAAATAAAATAAATAAAATAAATAAAATAAATAAAATAAATAAAATAAATAAAATAAATAAAATAAAATAAATAATAAAATAAATAAACTAAATAATAAAATAAATAAAATGATAAATAAACTAAATAAACTAAATAATAACCTAAATAAACTAAACTAAATAAACTAAATAAACTAAATAAACTAAATAAACTAAATAAACTAAATAAACTAAATAAACAACTAAATAAAATAAATAAAATAAATAAAATAAATAAAATAAAATAAATAATAAAATAAATAATAAACTAAATAAACTAAATAATAAAATGATAAATAAACTAAATAAACTAAATAATAAACTAAATAAACTAAATAAACTAAATAAACTAAATAAACTAAATAAACTAAATAAACTAAATAAACTAAATAAACTAAATAATAAACTAAATAAACTAAATAAACTAAATAAACTAAATAAACTAAATAAACTAAATAAAATAAATAAAATAAATAAAAAAATAAATAAAATAAATAAATCAGTGGAATTTGTACCCTCTCTTTTCTTACTCTTTCCCTCTTCTCTATCTTCATTGCTGCAATTACTCATAACCGCAGGGATTCAGCCGGTTTAGCCCCGTTTGAGTGAACTGGTAGTTCCGGGGTCAGCCTACCCGCCCCTGTTCGATTTTGTCCTATATTTCCTTCATTTGAAGCCCGGCTGATCTGCACAGCCGAGCAAATGGCCGCGTCTCCATTGTTTTACTCACTGGGGCTGCAGGAAAAGGTAAGATTTAGTGTTGATTTCAAATGCAATGTGTGTGAGCGCAGCACCGGTTGAATCCCACCAATGGGAAGTCCCCAGATGTTCCAAGCTGAGCAGCCATACATTTGTCAGGGGAATAACTCTTAAGACAAATCTCTACTATTTTTGAAAGAGGGATGCTCACTGCCACATCTAAACCAATGGAAACATGTGGGTGGGACTTGCCAAGATGCTCTTTGTCCAGAAGCAGAGATCAATCTCTCAAGCCACTGAACGCTTTCTCATGTGGGTGGCCTGGGCTCTATTGCAACCACCCAAAGGGCCTTTGCAAACCCCAGAAACCAAATGCCTAATCCAGGGGTGCTATTCACTTACTTCCCCTAAAAGGTAACGGTAAAGGTTCCCTTTGCACATATGTGCTAGTTGTTCCCGACTCTAGGGGGTGGTGAACCTCTCTGTTTCAAAGCCAAAGAGCCAGCGCTGTCCGAAGACATCTCCGTGGTCATGTGGCCTGCATGACTAAATGCCAAAGACGCACGGAATGCTGTTACCTTCCCACCAAAGGTGATTCCTACTTGCATTTTTCTACTTGCATTTTTTACATGCTTTCGAACTGCTAGGTTGGCAGAAGCTGGGACAAGTAACCGGAGCTCACTCCATTACGCGGCGCTAGGGATTCGAACCGCTGAACTGCCAACCTTTCGATCGACAAGCTCAGCATCTTAGCCACTGAGCCGCGTGCCGTCCTTACTTCCCCTACCAGGTCACAAATGTGAGTATGCGCACTTTGCTCGCTCGCACTCCATCCATGCGTGTCCTTGGCCTCCCGAGCATGTGCTTTGGCTTGAAAATGTGCCTAAATAGGACGGCATAGAGACGGGGGGGGGGGGGAGGAGATACACACCCATGATTTCCACTACCAGTTCGGGTGAACTGGTCCAAACCGGCTGAATACCACCTCTGGTCTAGTCTTATTTCAAAAGTTGCGATTTCCCCCCAGCTCATCCCCTTCCAGCCCCTGCCTAGCAAAGGACTTTTGTCAGAATAGCCAAAAGAAAAAAACTGTGCACTACGGAGATGCTGCGAGCTAATGAGGGTGGAGCAAACAGCTGGCTTTGAGGACTTGTCCAGCAGCACATTGTTAATTATTTAAAGGAGAGGACAGAGGGAGCCATCAGCACATCTGTCACCCAACGCCAGGCAGAACCGCTTCTCTTCGCAGGACCAGATGTGTTTATTCCGGAGCGCTACTAACTAGCTTCTTAATGGTTCGGCATCTTGCGCCAAAAGTTAATTAGACAAACACACTCCATAGCCGTCACCTTGCACAGCAATCCCTACCCTGCGTGCTTCTAAAACAAATAAAGCTAAAACAACAGCACCATAATGTTGACCAGTCCTTGGGTACCATCACTCAGCCTCCAGGGTGAGGCCGAGAGGAACCACTACATAAAATCCACTACATACATTTGAGAAATAGAAGTGGGGGCGGGAGTCACTTCTTCCCTTTTAAAGAAAAAAAAAGGCCATTGAAAATTCAATGTTGGGGCCTTCAGGCCCAATGGAATGACTAGCAATTATCAAACCAGCAAAGTTTCCTTCATTAGCTGTAGCAAAAAAAAAAGATCAAAAGCTGACAAATTGGTGAATAAGTTGAAGAAGCACCAACAGAGGTCTGTAATGAACTCCAATATCTGTTGGAACATGTTCAGGGAAAGGAAGGTGCATAGGAAATATTAGAAAGAAATTGGATGGATAATAATATTCTGCAATATGTCACTGTGGTGTGAGTGCTTATGGAGATTCTCAGTCACCCCAAATGGACTTTCTGGTTTTTCTTTGAAGATATTTGCTGATTCTGTTCTACTGGGGAATCATTGAGTCTGTCATCTGCACCTCTATAATTGTCTGGTTTGGTTCTGCAACCCAATAAGACAGACACAGACTTCAGAGGATAATCAGAACTGCAGAAAAAACAATTACTGCCAACCTGCCTTCCATCGAGGACCTGTACACTGCATGAGTCAAAAAGAAGGCTGTGAAAATATCTATAGACCCCTCACATCCTGGACATAAATTGATTCAACTCCTAGCCTCATAATGATGCTATAGAGCACTGCACACCAAGACAACTAGACACAAGAACAGTTTTTCCCCGAATGCCAACACTCTGCTAAACAACTAATCACCACAACACAATCAAATTATCTACTGTTGCTTGTATCTTTAAATTTTATATTGTTTTATTTGTTTCTGAGTATAATTTGATTGCTTATTAGTAACCTAGGACTATCACTAAGTGTTGTATCTTATGATTCTTGATGAATATTATATTTTATTTATGTAAACTGAGAGCTTATGCACCAAAGACAAATTCCTTGTGTGTTCAATCACACTTGGCCAATAAAGAATTCTATTCTATTCTATCCTATCCTATTCTATTCTATTCTATATGTCCTGTTCTGCTGTGCTCTGCTCTATCCTATCCTATCTTATTCTATTTACTCTACTGTCCTATCCTATTCTATTCTATTTACTCTACTATCCTATCCTATCCCATCCCATACCATACCATACCATACCATCCCATCCCATACCATACCATACCATACCATACTATACTATTCACTCTATTCTACTCTACTCTACTCTGTTCTATCCTATTCTATTCTCATCCAAGAAGCTTTTTCAGCTCTCACAGTCAGGGTAGTAGAATTGACTGAATGTATGTACTCCATTCACATAGTTTGCTTGAATATAATCTAGCACTTTCACAATTTGGAAAAAAACACATTACAATAGACCATAATAGGGATTCCATGGATTTAGCCAAAAGTGAAATCACTTATGTTTTACAGCAGGGGTGTCAAACTCTCGCCAACATGTTGTTGTCACGTGACAAATCACAACTTTTTTTTCCTGCGCTAAACAAGGGGTGGGTGTGGCCAGTGCATGACACATCCCGCCCGTGGGACTCAAGTTTGACACCCCTGTTTGACATCATTTTAGGATGACGTTTCTTCTATAAACCAAGATTTAAACACTCCATGGCTTGGTTATAAACCCAATCAGAAAAAAATAAAAATCGCTAATAATTATGATCCTATAGAGGAAGTCCTCAAAGTACAACCACCATTAAGCCCCAAATTACACGAGACATTAGTAAAGTGAGTTTCGCCCAATTTTACGACCTTTCTTGCCACGGTTGTTAAGTGAATCGCCACAGTGGTTAAATTAGCAACGAAGTTGTTAAGTGAAATCTGGCTTCCCCATTGAATTTGCTAGTCAGAAGGTCACAAAAGGGGATCACGCAACCCCGGGACGCTGCAGCCGTCGTAAATGTGAAGCAGTTGCAAGGCATCATCGTGTGACCATGGCGATGCTGCAAAGGATGTAATTGTGGGAAAGGGTCATAAGTGTGAAAAATGAGTCCCTCCTTTTTTCAACGCTGTTGTTAACTAAACTGGGAATGTTGATCTCGTGACCATGGGGATGCTGAAACGGTCATAAGGGTGAAAAATGGTCGTAAGTCACTTTTTTCAGTGCTGTTGTAACTTTGGTCACTAAATGAACTGTTCTAAGTCGAGGACTACCTGTATACACCGGAGAGTAACTCCTGCTAAACTGAGTTAAGGTTCACTTCTGAATAGCTTGCACAGGATTGCACTATCTGCATTATTTCTCCTTTGCAAAGTGGTTCCAGGCGCCAGCTTCGGCTGACAGCACAGGAGGCCACCACAGTTGTCGACCAAACATATCATATTCTTCCAGAATGACTCAGCTGTGCCTGGTTCATGGATCTGACAATCCCCTTGCCCTCCTCTTTAGCCAGATGCTGCTGTGACTTAATAAAATAAAACAAAACTTGCTTTCAAAATCGGTTGGATGCAATCACGCATAGATCTCACTTGAGCTTCCAAGTTGCTTTACAGAAAGAAATGGGTACATTATTATAGCACTGAAAAACAGCTTGCTGGTAAAAGTGGGGGCCGGCCAAGAGAACAGAGAGTCCTCAAGCTACGACGTAGAACAGTGAAGGCTGTTGTTTTCCTTTTTAACAAAAGGCAAGATGGCAAACTGTCCAATGTAAATGAGCTCTAAAGCTCATCCCACATTTCTGTCTGTCTGTCTGTCTATCTATCTATCTATCTATTTCACCAAGTATGCATTACTAACTAACTATCTATCTATCTATCTATCTATCTAATCTATTTTGCCAAGTATGCATGTCTGTCTGTCTGTCTGTCTGTCTGTCTGTCTGTCTATCTATCTATCTATCTATCTATCTATTTCGCCAAGGATGGATGACTATCTATCTATCTATCTATCTATCTATCTATCTATCTATTTCAACAAGGATGAATTACTATCTATCTACTGTATCTATCTATCTATTTCACAAAGTATGCATTACTATCTATCTATCTATCTATCTATCTATCAGTCTGTCTGTCTGTCTGTCTGTCTGTCTGTCTATCTTGCCAAGGATGAATTACTATCTATCTATCTACTGTATCTATCTATCTATCTATCTATCTATCTATCTATCTATCTATCTATCTATCTATCTATTTCATCAAGTATGCATTACTATCTATCTATCTATCTATCTATCTATCTATCTATCTATCTATCTATCTATCTATCTATCTATCTCACCAAACATGTATTAGATAAAATATATAAATATAAACATGATTTTGGATACATGAAATGGATACGAATAAAAAGAAACATTAGGATAGGGACGGTAGGCACATTGGTGCGCTTATGCACGTCCCATAAAGACCTCTTAGGAATGGGGTGAGGTTGGTAGTAGACAGTAGAAGGTTAAAGTTTTGGGAGTTGGGGGAAGAAACCACAGAGTCAAGTAATGCATTCCAGGCATTGACCTCTCTGTTGCTGAAGTCGTATTTTCTGCAATCAAGTTTGGAGCGGTTTGCTTTGAGTTTGTGTCTATTGTGTGCTCCTGTATTGTTGTGGTTGAAGCTGAAGTAGTCATTAGCAGGCAGGACATTGTAGCAGATAATTTTAGGTACTACGCTCAGGTGAGATCAAAGGTGGCGTAGTTCTAAGTTGTCTAAGCCCAAAATTTCAAGCCGGGTGACGTAAGGGATTCTGTTGCGAGCCAAGGAGTGGAGGACTTTTCTCGTGAAATATCTCTGGACTCTCTCAATTATATTAACGTCCGATATGCCGTGCGGGTTCCAGACTGATGAGCTGTATTCAAGAATCGGTCTAGCAAATGTTTTGTATGCCCTGGTTAGAAGTATACTATATTACCAGAGAAGAAGCTATGCAAGATTAGGTTAACAACTCTTAATGCCTTTTTGGCAATTTTGTTACAGTGGACACAGGCACTTAGATCATTAGTGACCATCCACTGGGGTTTTCAGAAACACAGGGTGGAGGATGGCACAGGATGACCACAGGATGGAGAATCTAGCGGACTCTACCACTGACTTCAGAGCGCGCTAAAAACCACAAGTAAGGGTTGAATTGCAGAGCGATGGTGAATTATATTTGTCTCCCAGAACGTTTCCAAACTTAGAGAAGCTCATACGGTGCCTCGCTCCCACCCTGTAATTTTCTTTTAAATAGACCTGTAAAGTAGGCCGATCCAATGAAATCCGGGACAGAGAAAGAAAATTCAAACCAAAGTGTCTATTTCTCTGATTTCAAAGGCTGTCACCCACTGGATCAAAATACAAGTTTTATTATAGTTGCATATTTAATGAAAAGTTATTTGTGATTTGTGAATATCTGCATTCTGTTCTGCACAGGTCAAACAGCATTTGGAATACAGGTAGTCCTCGACTTACAACCATTCATTTAGTGACCGTTCAAAGTGGCAACAGCACTGAAAAAGTGACTTACGACCAGGGGTGGGATTCAGCCAGTTCGGACCAGTTTGGGTTAACCGCAGTGGTGGGATTCAGCCGGTTCGCACCTATTCGGGAGAACCGGTTGGTAACTTTCTAAGTAGTTCGGAGAACAGGTTGTTGGAAGAAATCTCATTTTTTTTCCACTTTACAGGGCTAATCCTGTAAGGAAGGCAGGAAGGAAACATTCTGGTGTTGTTTCTAGCCTAATCTTTATTGCTCTGCTTACAGAAACTGCCTCTCCAGTTAACCCTTATTACATTGTAATAAGCTAAGGCGAAGCGCCCATCAACGTGAGTGACATTGAGTTGGCCATGCCCACCCAGTCACATGACCACCAAGCCCCGCCTACCCAGCTGGTCATTAGAGCAGAGAACCGGTTGTTAAATTATTTGAATCCCACCACTGGTTAACCGGGTGTTAATTTTACATCCAGTTCACTGAACCAGTAATTGTAAGGACTGGTTGCCCCCCCCCTACCCCTCCCCTCCCAGGAGTCTCCATGCAGCCCATTTTGGATGGCTCTGGGACGGCAAAAAATGGGCCTTCCAGAAGTTCTGGAAGTCCGGAAAATGGGCCTGTTTCTGGCCTCCAGAGCCCGGGGGAGACTGTTTTAACCCTCTTGGAGGCTAATCTACTCCACATTCAAACTGCATTGGAGAAGGGAGGGGAGAGAAGCACTTTGCAAATGGCTAGCGAGTTAGCAACTCAAGTTCGCACCACTCGAACTTTGGGTGGCGTCCAACAACAGCACCAATTATGCCAGTAGAAAGTCAGGAGTTCAAATATGTACATTCGCTTTGGGGGATATATCATCTTTGTGATTGGTTACAAAGCAGCCTTGGCCAAATTTGGTTTCTGCAAAACCACAAGACTTTATATGTCCATCCAAGGGGCTAAAATGAGAGAGAGAGAGACAGAGAGAGAGAGAGAGACGGAGAGACAGAGACGGAGAGACACACAGAGAGACACAGAGAGAGAGAGAGACAGAAAGAGAGAGACAGAGAGAGACGGAGAGAGAGAGAGTCAAAGAGAGAGAGACAGAGAGAGACATACAGAGAGACAGAGATACACAGAGAGAGACAGAGACAGAGAGAGATGGGGAGAGAGAAAGAGAGAGAGAAACAGAGACAGAGACGGAGAGACAGAGAGAGACAGAGAGAGAGATGGAGAGAGAGAGAGAAAGAGACAGACAGACAGATAGACAGACACAGAGACACAGAGACACAGAGACACAGAGACAGAGAGACAGAGAGAGAGAGACATAGAGAGACACAGAGACAGAGACATAGAGAGAGACACAGAGAGAGACAGAGAGACAGAGAGAGACAGAGAGACAGAGAGAGAGAGACAGAGAGACAGAGAGAGACAGAGACAGAGAGACAGAGACAGAGACATAGAGAGAGACACAGCGAGAGAGAGAAACAGAGAGAGAGAGACAGAGACAGAGAGACATAGAGACAGAGAAACAGAGAGAGAGAGAGACAGAGACAGAGAGACAGAGACAAAGAGAGACAGAGACAGATAGACAGAGAGAGAGACAGAGAGAGACAGAGGCAGAGAAACACAGAGAGAGAGAGAGGCAGAGAGGCAGAGACAGAGATAGACATAAAGAGAGACATAGAGAGACAGAGACTGAGAGAGAGACAGAGAGACACAGATATATATATATATAGAGAGAGACAGAGACAGATAAACAGAGAGAGACAGAGAGAGACAGACAGACAGACAGACAGAAACACACACAGAGATAGAGAGAGACAGAGAGACAGAGATAGACATAGAGAGAAAGAGACAGAGATAGAGAGAGAGACAGAGACACACAGACAGAGAGAGAATCAGAGAGAGAGAGACAGAGAGAGACAGAGACAGAGAGAGACAGAGAGAAAGAGAGAGAGACACACAGAGAGAGAGACAGAGACAGAGAGCTTCCAGTCTACTCAGTGCTTTCCTGGCCCTGCCATTATAATTTAGTGAGCATTGACTGCAGCAACCCTGTACAGCCTGACAATTGTAGCCCAACACAATAAAAATACAACATGTTCTCCTCGTTTGCACCAAGGTTGGAAAGACATGCGATAAAAATTCAGCACATTTTGTGCTCATTTGGCAGGTTGCGCTGTAGTGATCATCTTGGAGCTAAAACAGATGAGCTCGACATGATGTTCAGAATGTACCATTTCGAAAGAGTGGGGAGGGACAGAGAAAGGGAACAATGCTTTTGTGCTTTCGACAGATTAAAAACTATGCATTGCGTTGGCCTAGAATTTTCTACTCAACATGCCAGCTAAGAGTTACTATTCTAACTCTAACTCCCTACCCATACTTGCCCCCCCAAGGGGGGGGGCAATGGCACAACCCCAACATGAACCTTTTCTGCATCTCATTTAGCCTTATTAGTTACTTTACAATCATACTCTTTGACGAATCATAAAACTATCTTTCCCAACCGCTAGTGAGTGCCTTAAGCTCAATGCTTACAGAAACCAGATTACTAAATTTGCTAATAAATCAGTGGTGGGATTCAGCCGGTTCGCACCTATTCGGGAGAACCGCTTGTTAACTTTCTAAGCAGTTCGGAGAACCAGTTGTTGGAAGAAATCTTATTTTGTTTTCCACTTTACAGGGCTCATCCTGTAAGGAATGCAGGAAGGAAACATTCTGGTGTTGTTTCTAGCCTAATCTTTACTGCCCTGCTTACAGAAACCACCTCTCCAGTTAACACTTAGTACATTAGTAAGAGCCGAGGTGGCGCAGTGGTTAAATGCAGCACTGCAGGCTACTTCAGCTGACTGCAATTCTGCAGTTCGGCTGTTCAAATCTCACCAGTTCAGGGTTGACTCAGCCTTCCATCCTTCCAAAGTGGGTAAAATGAGGACCCGGATTGTTTTTGGGGCCGATATGCTGACTCTGTAAACCGCTTAGAGAGGGCTGAAAGCCCTATGAAGCGGTATATAAGTCTAACTGCTATTGCTACATTGTAAGAGCTAAAGTGAAGCGCCCATCGACGTGAGTGACGTTGAGTTGGCCACGCCCACCCAGTCACATGACCACCGAGCCCCACCTACCCAGCTGGTCATTAGGGCAGAAAACCGGTTGTTGAATTATTTGAATCCCACCACTGTAACAAATGCACCAAGCTCTAATAAACTCCCCCCAAAAGTCAACCATTCCAAATGCCCATCGCCTTTAATCATACTTTTTCCTGAAGTAGGAAAAAAATGTTCCCTCCGCATAGAGAACTTGGTTAAAATACTTAATGCCAACTGGTTGGGGAACTATCTAGGGCAGTAATGCGTAACCTTTTTTGTTGTTGCGTGCTGAAAGTACGCTCACGACAAGAGCGCCCCCGGGCGCTCGCACCCATAATGCAATGCACGCATGCCCGTCCCCACGCGCCCCGCCCCCCCCCGTACTCCAAGAATCCTACCCTGCAATAGGATGAAAAGCTGTATATTCAGAGCAGCCTGTTTTCGACCCTTGTTTCTAGATTCCAAACATTTTGCACACTTCTAACAAATAAACCATAATAATCACAGGACACCCATCCCGGAGAACATACTTTGCCTTTCAGACTAGCAGTAATAGATACAGTAGATCAAAATAAAAACAACCTTTTAAATTCACATTCGTTTCTCCTGTTTGTCCCAGGTAGTACAATTAGGTCTCAGCTAATTGGGATCATAAGTTCTGTTCTTAAACAGTGGTTGGTAATTGAGTTTCGCCAATATTATGCCTTTTTTTTGCCACAGTTGTCAAGTGTGTTACTGCAGTTTTTAAGTGGATCAGTAGGTCGGTAAGCAAATGAAGCACTTCCCATTATCTTTGCTTGTCAAGAGCCAACCAGGAAGATCACAATTGGCAATAGCAATAGCACTTAAGACTTATATACCGCTTCACAGTGCCTTCCAGCCCTCTCTAAGCAGTTTACAGATTCAACCTCTTGCCCCCAACAATCTGGGTCCTCATTTTACCCACCTCGGAAGGCGTTGGAAGGATGGAAGGCTGAATCAAGTTTCAGCCGGTCAGGACTGAGTTCCTAGCAGAGGGCAGAGTCAGCCTGCAATGCTGTGTTTTAACCACTATGCCACTATGGCTTCCTTCCTTCCTTCTCATTTCCATTACTTCGTTTTCATCTTCCTTCTTTCCTTCCTTCCTTCCTTCCTTCCTTCACAAGCAGTAGCATTTAAGACTTATATACCACTCCACAGTGCTTACAGCCCCTCTCTAAGAGGTTTACAGATTCAACCTCTTGCCCCCGACAATCTGGGTCCTCATTTTACCCACCTCGGAAGGCGTTGGAAGGATGGAAGGCTGAATCAAGTTTAAGCCAGTGAGAACTGAACTCCTAGCAGTGGGCAGAGTCAGCCTGCAATGCTGTGTTCTAACCACTATGCCACTATGGCTTCCTTCCTTCCTTCTCATTTCCATTACTTCGTTTTCATCTTCCTTCCTTCCTTCCTTCCTTCCTTCCCAAGCAGTAGCACTTAAGACTTATATATCGCTCCACAGTGCTTACAGCCCCTCTCTAAGAGGTTTACAGATTCAACCTATTGCCCCCAACAATCTGGGTCCTCATTTTACCCACCTTGGAAGCCGTTGGAAGGATGGAAGGCTGAATCAATTTTCAGCCAGTCAGGACTGAACTCCTAGCAGTGGGCAGAGTCAGCCTGCAATGCTGTGTTCTAACCACTATGCCACTATGGCTTTCTTCCTTCCTTCTCATTTCCATTACTTCCTTCCTTCCTTCCTTCCTTCCTTCCTTCCTTCCCAAGCAATAGCACTTAAGACTTATATACCGCTCCACAATGCTTACAGCCCCTCTCTAAGCGGTTTACAGAGTCAGCCTATTGCCCCCAACAATCTGGGTCCTCATTTTACCCACCTCGGAAGGACGGAAGGCTGAGTCAACCTTGAGCCGGCCAGGATCGAACTCCCGGCAGTGGGCAGAGTCAGCCTGCAATGCTGCGTTCTAACCGCCATGCCAATCACATGACCTGAAATGTTGCAATTGGCATAAAGACATGCCAATTGCCAAGTACCCCAATTTTGATCACATGACTGTGGGGAAGCTGCAATGGCTGTTAAGTGGAAGAACTGCTCGTCAGTCAATTTTCCAATGTCATCGTAACTTTGAGCGAGCGCTAAAGAAATGGTTACAAGGGCTACCTGTACATCCTTGGAGTAAGCTCCTCCCTCTCACCCTGCCTTATGCCTCAACATGGGATTAAAATACTTACTGTCCAGCCTCATGGAGAACGGGTGCCGGACAGAGCATGAAATTAGATTCCACTTTTTCCGGTTGTACATCTAAAAAAATACAAACAAAAGACCAAAAAGATCATATATTGTATAATCGGATAATATCTGCTGATCAACAAAGAGGATAAAAACTGTGTTGTTTCTCTGTGTCATATAATATATGTGGGTATCAGTGGTGGGATTCAAATAATTTACCAACCAGTTCTCTGCCCTAATGATCAGCTGGGTAGGCAGGGCTCGGTGGTCATGTGATCATGTGGGCGTGGCCAAGTCAATGTCACTCAGGTCGATGGGCACTTCGCCTTAGTTGTTACAATGATAATAAGGGTTAACTGGAGAGGCAGTTTCTGTAAGCAGGGCAATAAAGATTAGGCTAGAAACACCACCAGAATGTTACAGGATTACCCCTGTAAAGTGGGGAAAAACAAAAGATTTCTTCCAACAACCAGTTCTCCGAACTGCTTAGAAAGTTACCAACCGGTTCTCCCGAATAGGTGCGAACTGGCTGGATCCCACTACTGGTAGGTGTATAGTTAGTTAGTAAGTAAGTAAGTAAGTAAATTGATAGATGGATGGACGGATGGATGGATATAGATAGCTAGATAGCTAGATAGCTAGACAGCGAGGCAGCTAGACAGACAGATAGACAGACAGATAGATATAATAGATAGAAAGATAGATATGATAGATAGATAGATAGATGAAAGATAGATGAAAGATAGATAGATAGATAGATAGATAGATAGATAGAAAGATAGAAAGATAGAAAGATAGATAGAAAGAAAGATAGATAGATATATATGATAGAGATAGATGATAGATGATAGATGATAGATGATTGATAGATAGATAGATGATAGATAGATAGATAGATAGATAGATAGATAGATAGATAGATAGATAGATAGATAGATAGATAGATAGATAGGCAGGCAGGCAGGCAGGCAGGCAGACAGACAGACAGACAGACAGACAGAGGAATGAATAAATAAATAAATAAATAAACAAACAAATTTTTAAAAGGTATGCATGTGGGTATATGCATACAAATGTATGTAGTACATGGATGCTTTTTAAATATTTACTTACTTACTTACTTACTTACTTACTTACTTACTTACTTACTTACTTACTTAATTTTGTCATGTTAATGTAGTGTATATTGGACACCCTTTGAGAGCCGAATGCAACGAAATTTCATTTTAATGTATGCCCATTAACGTACATTCAAAGTGACAATAAAGTTATTCTAGAGGCTCCATCAGTGAACCAGCAAATTTTCTGATACAAGCAACCAGGCTGAGGAGCTTCTGACAGCAACGTAGCCAATTTCTACCCATGTTATGAGAATGGGTCGACTAATTAATCAGCGGTCTCTCTTGCCCCCAGAAGTTGTGGGTGCTCCAACACTGAAGGCTTTTAAGAAGAGATGAGATATTTGTCTGAAAGGGTATAGGGCAGGGGTGTGAAACACAAGGCCAGATCCGGCCTGCGATATGGTCAGATCTCAGGCCGTTCTGGAAAATGTGAGGGGCGCGGCCTGCATTGCTTCAGCCCAATCTACCCAATGCGAAGAGGAAACATGGCGATTGTTTGGGAAGTGGCATCAAACTAGCCATGCCCACCCAGTTGGCCAGGCCCACCTGCCGCTCACAAAGGCAAACCACAGCCTTGATGTGGCCCTAACAACTGCTTTCTGTTAGGGCCTAAGGACCCCAGGCAGGAAGGCGAGGAGTGCTGGCAGGGGAGGGGTGAGTAGAGGCTGGTGAGGCGCCCCTCGACGTGAGTGACATCAAGTTGGCCACGCCCACCCAGTCACATGACCACCTAGCCATGCCTACCCAGTCATTAGGCAGATATTAGTGGTACGTGTAATTTAAAATTATGAATTTAGTGGCCCCTGAGGTCCGAAAGGTTGGTGACCCCTGATTTTGTGGACATCAGAGGACATATATGTAATCTGATGACTAAAATGTTCTGTGCTGTAGGGATACTTACTCAGGGTTGTTCCATTCACCATAAAACTGCAGACGACACTCTCTGGTGTCCTACCCAACGTGAATCCTGTTCCACTTAGAACAACTTGAAATTCCTCTGAAAAGCAGAACCAACAAGTCATCAGCAAGCAGAGATGTGCCAAGTTTCCTTACTTTCTGACTTTCAAGAGCAAAATAAGCTCTTAATATTTTATACTCGGCATTTGATGATGTTTATACTTAATGTCTATGATTCTGGAAAGAAAGCAGAACAAGTTAAAAAAAAGGCTTGCCCTTGTAAAACAGCTGGAGAAGGAGGGAAAGAGTGGGAGGTCGGTTAATAGATATCCCCAGTGATAATTCTTTTCACCAAATTTCTCAGTGAATTTTGAGAGGGTGTAATTTGGATCGCAGATGTGTTTATCCAAACCATCATCTTCTTAATGTCTCTCTTTGTTTAAATTGAGAAACAAGAGAGACACAATCTGCAGCCCTCTACAATCCTTCCAGTAGTTGTCATTAAACTATATATTTTAATTGTTAATTTAATAGGGAATAATTATTAAACACGAGCTGATAACCTGGTGTTGTCTGGGTATTTATTTATAGGGGGAAAATGTCCGGACCGAATGTAATTTCTAATGTTGGGTTCTCCCCCTTACCAAAGGAGGTAAGTACTTGTGGAGTACTGTAAAGCCGTTACCATGGCAACTCCACTGTGCTGTACTGTAGAAGCCAATATGGCAGCACAACAGACTGTATCTTAACAGAACACACACCCCGAGGAGTGTTAGGGGTGTCTTACCAAAGAGTAAGTCATCTGTGTACCAAGTTTATGCTGGAAAACACACACACACATACACACACACACACACAGAGAGCCATTTTTAATATAGAGATACATAAGGGAATAATCATATGGATATTGGATACTTGAGAGACCGCCTCCTGCCAATTACCTCCTCTCGACCCATCAGATCCCACAGATTAGGCCTCCTCCGAGTGCCATCTGCCAGCCAGTGCCGGCTGGCAACTACGCGGAGGAGAGCCTTTTCAGTAGCAGCTCCGACCCTCTGGAACGATCTCCCTGTGGAGATTCGTACCCTCACCACCCTTGCGACCTTCCGCACAGCCCTCAAGATCTGGCTATCCCGTCAGGCCTGGGGGTAAAGAGTATAATCCGCCCCCACCCGAATGTTGAATGAATGTTGCTCGATTTTAATTATACATTGTGTTATATGTCATTGTATGTTCCCCCTCCCATATAAGTTGTTAGCCGCCCTGAGTCCCCTCAGGGAAAAGGGCGGCCTATAAATAAACTTATTCTATTCTATTCTATATAATCATATAATAATCATATAATTTAAAATAAATTAAATCAAGCTTACTCGGGAGCTTTCTTTGGCTCTACCACAAAAGCCAATTGACTCCCCTAACCACAACTGAACTCTAAATTTCTTTTGGTACACAAGAGAGTTGTTGAGTTTTGACCCATTTTATGACCTTTCTTGCCGCAATTTTGAAATGAATCACTACAGTGGTTAAGTTAAGTGAACGGGCCTTATCACTGACATTGCTTGCCAGAAGGTGATCACATGATCCTGTGACCCTGCAACTATCATAAACTACATGCCAGTTGCCAAGTGTCCAAATTTTGATCAGGTGACCATGAGGATACTGCAAGGGCCGTCGGTGTGAAAAACATTTTAAGTTACTTTTTTTTCAGCCATTTTTAACTTGGAACGCCTGCAGTTTTGCACAGACTTAGCCCTAAAAAAGGTTAGTCCACCCTTGAGGTACCCTTGAGCAGGGGTGGGTTCCGGCAGAAACTACTGCCGGTTCGCCCGTATGCACGCCGCACATGCTTGATGCACGCTGCGTGTGCATGCACAGCACCATTAAAACTGTCCTGAGAATGCGCCGAACCGAAAAACAAGATGGCGGCGCCTATGGCGCCACCCAGACAACTGGTTCAGGGGTGTGGCAGGCCTGGGTCGCTGCCGGTCCCAGCGATCCAGGCCACCAAGCCACGACCGGTTCTGCCAAACCGGTCTGAACCAGTAGGAACCCACCAATGCCCTTGAAGTAAAATATGCTGCCTCTGAAAATATTCTCCTGCCAAGCTTCACATTGGCACTCTATAACTTAAATGAAATTTTCCACACAAACTAAATCTTTACTGTAAGGCATAAACAGTATGATTTGCAGCTGTAGCCTCCGACAGTGAAAGTCGATTCCCAAACTTCCCTGGATTTAAATCCAAATGCCCTCGCTACCTTCTCCTTTATCTTGCAACAGTAAAGTGGTTTTTATTTCCTACACACATTGGTGAGTGGCAGTTGCATGTTTACATTCTCCATCTTGCTACTAACAAAATGCTAGCATGTCTAAATTTAGGTGTTCAATGCATCTCCAGGGCTTGTTTTACTCCTCCTCCTCCTCATCCAAATGAAAGATGCTAAGAACACGCTCCAAAGAGGAGGAGAACACGATAGCAATTTATTTACAGGGGGTCCTCAACGTATGACCCCTCCAATGGAGCCCCAAACTTCTGTCGCTAAGCGAGACAGTTCTTAAGTTGAGTTTACCTCACTTTACTAGCTTTCCTGCCACAGTTGGTTAAGTGAATCACTGCCCTTGCTGAGTTAGCCACAACGGCTGTTAAGTGAATCTGGTTTCCCCGTTGACTTTGCTTGTCAGAAGGTCGCAAAAGCGGATCACGTGACCCCAGGACACTGTAACCGTCATAAATATGAGTCAGTTGCCCAGCATCCAAATTTTGATCACGTGAACCATGGAGATGCTGCAAAGGACATAATTGTGGGAAAGGGTCATAAATGCGAAAAATGACTCACTTTTTTCAACGCTGTTGTAACTTTACTCACTGAACTGGTTATAAGTTGTGACCCGACAAATGCACGGACGACAAAAGCGTGCCGACAAAACCGCGGTGAGAAAACCACGATGTCAAAATCACGCCCACAACAACACACCGACAAAACCGTACCCACAAAAGCCCGATTAGAGTTAAGGTAAGGGTTAGGGTTAGGGTTAGGGTTAGATTCAGGGTTAGATTTAGGGTTAGGGTTAGGGTTATTACGTTGTTTTCACGTTGTTTCCTGATGTCGCGCTTTAGTTGGCGGGCTGTTGTCGGCGTGCTGTTGTGGCCGTGATTTTGACGTTGCGGTTTTCTCGCCGCGGTTTTGTCGGTGCACTTTTGTCATGCGCGCATTTGTCGGTGAACCGTTATAAGTTGAGGATTGCCTGTATTTTATTCATTTATTCATATCAAATTTGGAAACCACACACCTTGCTTACAGAGGGTCTGGAATCCTAATTCTTGTTGGACTTTTAAACATGGGATTTCCCACAATAGCTTTGTCAGAACGTGGGGATCATCATCGCAATTTTACACAACTAACTTAACAAATCCTTTTGTATTCTCATTCTCTTGCATTTTGGTAATCTAATGACTGTAGCCCTTCCGAGTTTAAGGATTGATATTATATTATAGTTAGGCCATGTTGTTTTTGGTTCACGTCCCACTGACAGATTGAATGCCAAATTATGTTGTGTTTTTTTAATAGCAATAGCAATAGCAGTAGACTTATATACCGCTTCATAGGGCTTTCAGCCCTCTCTAAGCGGTTTACAGAGAGTCAGCATATTGCCCCCAACAATCTGGGTCCTCATTTTACCCACCTCGGAAGGATGGAAGGCTGAGTCAACCCTGAGCCGGTGAGATTTGAACCGCTGAACTGCTGATCTAGCAGTAGCCTGCAGTGCTGCATTTAACCACTGCGCCACCTCGGCTCTTGCTCTTAAATATAGATGTTATGTTGTTGTTTGTTATTTTATTCTGGAATTTTTAACTGGGTATTTCTTGAATGTCTTTTAACTTGCTCTGGTCTTTGACTGTAATAAACATTGATGACTTGACTTTAAACATGGAAAGAGGAATTGGGGGGAAGAAGAGATGAAAATCCGTGCTCTTGGGCACAAAGGCTTTTATGAATTAAAACAATTTTTTTACAAAGAACCTGGCTCAAGAATACACAAGGGGAAATGGAATAAGTCAGTCCAGTCACTCACTCCATCACCGACAGTCAGTCTAATTGAGAACTTGTGAAATTAGGTTCTGTAAATAAGAAACAGCTGTTCCAGCCTTTTCATTTCTTTTTTTCCTGCAATAATCCTCATATTTCACATTTTGGTCAGGAAATATCACTAAATGTCCACGAAAAAGAATGATAATAATTTCTAGCAGTTGTTGCTAAGTGTCACGGGGAATAAAAGCTGTTTCCCCACAAGAAAAAAAAGGATATAAAATCAAATAAATAAATATAAAAGGTTTTAAAGGTTTGGTCACATGATGATTTCTTAGCAACTCTCGTAAATTACGACTGTGATGGTCAGGCTCCATTACAGTCAAAGTCAAGGACTAACTGTAGACTTTGGTTCAGCCTAGGCCAACTTGATGTGCTCGCCAGCTGTGTGGACTTCAACTCCCAGAATTCTCAGCAAAGGCCAGCCTGGATGGGAAGCATTAGTGGGTTACGACTGGTACGCCCCAGTACGAGCGTACCGGTGCCTGCCGGGAGCACCAGAGACCGTTCCGGTACGGTGCTCCGGAGGGCCCACTCACCCGCCCGCACTCCTTACCTGTATTTGAGCTGTTCGGCGCTTCGGGGCTCACGCACGAAGTGTACGGCGCCTGCGCAACGCTCCACTGAGCGTCGCGGAGGCGTCACGAAGCGCTGTGGGCGGTAAGTATGCGTCTGAGCGCTGCACGCTTGTGCGCGTGTGCTGAGCACGTTCATGTGGTGGATGCCTGGCCCCGTTGCACCGTACCGGTTGCAACGGGATCCAGAACCCACCATTGCTGGGAAGACTGAGACTAATGAAAATCAGTGTTTCTCAAACCTTAGTAACAATGGACTTCAAATCCCAGAATTCCCCAGGCAGCATGTTGTGGCTGGGAAATTCTGGGGAACTCTGGGAGTTGAAGTCCATCCATCTTCCAACAACCAAATTTGAAAAATACAGACATAGATTGTGCTCCCAAGAAAGAAAAGGTACTTTAGCCTCTTTATTTCACAAAAGTATTGAGATGACCTAGGAAGATGTTGATTATAATTCAGAAAATCCTAGGTGTTGAGAAACTTAATGAATCTCCCCAGGTTGTGCATCCCACCACATATGCAATACAATATTATTGTAAATATGCCTTCCTTTTAAATCTGCAACTCCCAAGGAGAGAAAACTGCAAGAGTTTAAAATCTGTTAACACAGGCTTTGGCAAACTGGAGCAAGGAAAGGAAAGTTCCTTTCATTCGCATCTTCCTACTCAGCATATGGAAGTACAGTTACACATTTTGCCCAAGGATGTAACAGCAGGATTGTCAATATTTTCACATTGTTTTCCAGTCGCACACTCACCTCCTACACAAACGCTTGAGGGTTCCAGATTTAAGATTTCCGTGCACGATTGCTTCAGTATCTGTTTGGGGTAAAACGGGGAAAAATATTTCTGACAAATGTATATGACAGGGTGTGTTTTTTTTTCCAAGGCAACAAGAATTCCGTTACGAGGAATTATTTTAGCAAGATACTGCAAAGGGTGATACCTGTTTAGGTAGAACAGGGGTGTCAAACTCAAGGCCCGGGGGCCGGATTCGGCCCACGGGGTGCTTAGATCTGGCCCCAGGGCCACCCTAGAAACCGTGAAGAACTGGCCCATGGTTCCTCTGCCAGTGAAAATAAAGCTCAGGAGGCCTCCCGAGCTTCATTTTCCGTGACCCGTCAAAACCACGCTCGACTAAGCCGCGCCCGATTAAACCGCGTCGCTGACATCATCAACAGGGCGACAACAGCCAGCACGAAGGGCGCTTTGAAAGCAAGCCGATTCAACTTAAGGTAAGGGTTAGGTTTAGGGTTAGCTTTAGGGTTAGGTTTAGGGTTAGGTTAAGGGTTAGGGTTAGGTTAAGGGTTAGGGTTAGGTTTAGGGTTAGGTTAAGGGTTAGGATTAGGGTTAGGGTTAGGTTAAGGGTTAGGTTTAGGGTTAGGTTTAGGGTTAGGTTTAGGGGGGTTAGGTTTAGGTTTAGGGGTTAATTTTAGGTTTAGGGTTTACACCGTGCTTCTGTCTCCGCGCTGTTGTCGCCCTGTTGATGACGTCAGCGACGCGGTTTAGTCAGGCGCGGTTTAGTCGGGCGCGGTTTTGTGGTGGAACCTCATTTTCACTGGCAGAAAGTTGCAGGAGGCCATCGCAGCTGAAAACAGAGGTCAGGAGCCCGTTTTCGCTGGCACAGCGCTAGGGCTACCACAGGCACCTCCAACACAAGTGACGTCGAGCAGGCCACACACCCCAGCCACGCCCACTCCCTGCCCGAGGTCAAACACAACCCTGATGCGGCCCTCAATGAAATCGAGTTTGACACTTATGAGGTAGCGGTTGTTAGATTGTGTCCTCATTCGGAAAAAAAAATTCATAGCCACCATGGATTAGGAAATCTGGACAATTTATTATGTAGCCTCCCTTCTGTAAGGGAACCTTAATATTGTGTGGGTCAGAAGGAAGGCTGAGAATATTAAAACATTCGAGAGGGTCCAGGTATATTTTACAAGTGCAGTACTCAACTCCTCTGCTCGTAATAAAATTCCGTATACCACCTTTAAATTTTAGGCCTGGATAACCTTAAACTACACCGTCTACATTCCAACCTGAGCTTAGTGCACAAGATAACCTGACATAACATCCTACCTGTTAACAACTACGTTTACTTCAACTGCAACAATACAAGGGCTATCAATAGATACAAACTAAGTGTAATCCGTTCCAATCATGATTGCAGGAAAAACGATTTCAGCAACAGAGTAGTAAATGTGTGGAACACCCTACCTGATCCTATTGTTAGTTCCTCTAACTTCCATACCTTTTACCTTAAGCTGTCTACCGTGGGCCTTACGCGCTTCTTAAGAGGTCCGTAAAGGGGGCGTGCATAAGCACACCAGCGCGCCTACCGTCCCTGTCCTACTGTCCCCATTTATATGGTACTCTTTTTATTGTGTTTACGGCTATGTTTCGCTTATTTTTATCCATTTATTTGTGCCATTTTTTTTAATTAAAAAGTTTTAATAAGCTTTACAACTGTATACCTTTCCCCTTCCCTCCCTCCCCCCAATCCCACATCCCCTCCCACCCTCCCACCCCCCATTTTTCATGCATTTTCCTTGTTGACAAATAAACAAACAAACAAACAAACAAATAAATAAATAAATAAATAAAATTATCTACAGACTCCTCACATCTTCGATGTGAACTTTTTCAACTCCTCCCTTCGTGATGCCGCTATAAGGCACGGCATGCCAAAACAACTAGCATTAAGGACAGTTTTTTTCCCTTGTGCCATTACTCTGCATGACACCTAATTCTCTAATGTCTATGTCCATTTACCCATGATGAATGGCTGTAGTACTATTATTATCCTTCTTATCTTCCTTACAATCCCCTCTTATTGCGATGATGATGATGATGCTGATGATTACAAGTAGACCTCAACCTACGACCACAATTGAGCCCAACATTTGTGTTGCTAAGTGAGACATTTGTTAAGTGAATTTGCCCCATTTGGTGACCTTTCTTACCACAGTTGTTAAGTGAATCACTTAACAGCTCTTGTCAGAAGGTCGCCAAAGCGAATCAAAAGACTCCGGGACATAAATATGAACCAAACTGGCAGGCATCCTGTGACCACAGGGATGCTGCAATGGTCGTAAGTATGAAAAACGTTGATAAGTCACTTCTTCAGAGCTGTTGTAACTTTAAACAATCACTAAATCAACTGTTGTAAATCGAGGACTACCTGTACTTAAGTTTGGGATCTCTGGCAGACTCCCACTTAATAGCAATAGCAATAGCAGTTAGACTTATATACCGCTTCATAGGGCTTTCAGCCCTCTCTAAGCAGTTTACAGAGTCAGCATATCACCCCCACAGTCTGGGTCCTCATTTCACCCACCTCGGAAGGATGGAAGGCTGAGTCAACCTTGAGCCGGTGAGATTAGAACCGCTGAACTGCAGATAACAGTCAGCTGAAGTGGCCTGCAGTACTGCACCCTAACCACTGCGCCACCTCGGCTCATAACTTAAGTATTGTGTGAGCATCAAACACTACCAATGACAAGATTTGTAATAAACATTTGAAAACAAGTCTCAATCTAAATCCGGATAGAGGGACTGAGAGGTTTCCTGCCCTTAACGCGACTGTAATTCTGTAATCCTTAACCAATTCCTGTTGCAAAATACAGGAAGCTGGTTGCAACCCCTATTACAACATTTCCCAGGATTTCAATTTCCTTTTTAGTGTACACATGTTTACAGATGTGGGAAGTACATTTTTTCAGAATTGTATTTACACGATTCTCACCATCTTTACCTCACAGAAAGACAAGCCTTAATTATATCTTTTTAAAAAAAAACAAAAACGGTATACTATATATAGATCGCCAAGACTGTTGCAGTTTACAGTGAAAGTAAATTTCAGTTCAAACTCACTCCATTAAGCTTAAACTAATTAACAGATAAAAACAAAGCAAGCTAAAAAAAAACGAGGAAACAAAAACAAAAACAGTCATTAAAAGCCTGTTTTCAAGATGTGCTTTAAAAGTCAGTAAAGATAAAATTATTAAAAAATATCAGGACCGTCCTCCCTGCAAAATTATGAGTTCCATAATTGGACAGCAATAGAGACCTCTGCCAAAAGAAAGTATGTTTGTTTGCATGTGTGTGCGTATTTGTGTGTGTACGTGTGTAAAATGTTGTTGTTGCTGTTGTGTTTTGAGTATTCACACACGCATACACATGTGCCCAGCTTCTCATTGTGTCAATATAGGATTGCCAATTCCAGCTGATACCAATCCTGTATATCCCACCACAATCACAACATTAGCCAATGTTTTTGTTGTGCGCGGGGGGGGGGGGTGTATAAACACCCAGCCGCCTTCCTCCAAAATTGGCAATGTTAACGTATCTAATATTAGTTGAATTAATCACTGCTAATTAAAATTCATGGCCTATAAAACTAGGCACTCCCATTTATATAAAGGGACCACAGATTCATTTTACTGTACTCTCCACTTGTAGTAGAAATTGATAGATATTGAGAGCGGAGCAATAGGCTCCACCAAGGTCCTCCGTCCCGGCAGGAAAATACTGAAGCCTGAGTTCTATCTCATCATTCACCCGATCTAACAGAAACAACAAAAAAAGAAGAAGGAAAACAGAACAGGGGAAAAGAGACTGGGAAATTTAGCGCTGGGAGCCCAAGGCTAACTGGGAAGAAAAGCAAAGAGAAACAAGGAAATGCAGCTTTTTTTTTTTAATTGAAAATTTAAAAAAAAAAAAACCTTTGTTTATCTCCCACCCACCCCCGCCTGACTGCCCAGAACTAGTACAATAGCAATAGCAATAGCAATAGTTAGACTTATATACCGCTTCATAGGGCTTTCAGCCCTCTCTAAGTGGTTTACAGAGTCAGTATATTGCCCCCAACAACAATCCGGGTCCTCATTTTACCCACCTCGGAAGGATGGAAGGCTGAGTCAACCTTGAGCCTGGTGGGATTTAAACAGCCGAACTGCTGAACTGCAGTCAGCTGAAGTAGCCTGTAGTGCTGCATTTAACCACTGCGCCACCTTGGCTCAAGTACAGGGTATAAATCTTTAACAAAGATATTCTAAAATGAACTTAAAGAAAGTTAGTATCATCTTTCATTTGTGCTTTAACTCCTCTTTGCTAGGCTAAGTCTAAACAGATTATATCATTCCTTGTTTCTTCAGTCATAAACTATCTAGAATTTCTTAGTCCCATATTTAGCAATAGCAATAGCAACAGCAGTTAGACTTATATACCGCTTCATAGGGCTTTCAGTCCTCTCTAAGCGGTTTACAGAGTCAGCATATCGCCCCCACAGTCTGGGTCCTCATTTCACCCACCTCGGAAGGATGGAAGGCTGAATCAACCTTGAGCCGGTGAGATTAGAACCACTGAACTGCACATAACAGTCAGCTGAAGTGGCCTGCAGTATTGCACCCTAACCACTGCGCCACCTTGGCTCTTCTCTTCTCTTCTGCATTTATTTTGAGTATAGTCAATCCATCTTCTCCACTCCAGTTTATATCTCTCATTTGAGTGGTGCTTGAGATATGCTGATATTTTAGCCATCTCTGCTAAGTTTGTTACTTTTAATGTCCATTCTTGAATAGTAGGCAAATCTTCCTTCTTCCAGTATTGCGCCACCAACAGTCTCGCTGCCGTTATTAGGTTCAAAATCAAATTAGTCTCTATAACTGTACAATCAATAATTATACCTAACAAGAATAACTGAGGGGTAAACTTTATCCTTTTTTTAAAGAACATTTTGCATAATCCACCATATTTTTATCCAAAATGCTTTTACCTTTTTACAAGTCCACCATATATGGTAATATGTAGCATCGAGAGGAAATGCAGCTTTTGAAGAAGGCAGAAAAGGGGGAGCGAATTCTTCTAGTTGTCTTCGAGCACAGAATGGGACAACTTCCCACCGGCAGCTCCCGGTGGGACAACAATCTAACAATTCTATTTCATTGTTTAAAATAAAATTGAAAAAAAAATGTTTTCGTTTTTCACCTTTCATTCTGTCTCGCCTTTTGCATAATCCTTTCTTTCATGGTTTGATTTCACAATTTCTTTAGTATTTGGGTAACTCTTGTCTTGCCGAAAGTTGCCCTGCGGCGAGATGGCCGTGGGAAATTGTCATCGCCCCCCTTTAAGTGTAGCTGTTAGGCCTGCAGCCATCTTTTGGGGGGGGGGTCTTTGGCCTGCCACACTTTCTGTTATTCTACTAGGCGTTTTCTATTGTGGGAAAATGGGAGGGCGGGATTGTATGGAGTTAGATGCTATGTAGCCAAAGCAAAATTATTTCTAGAAAGCCAAGGTCATCCTTTGTCTTTGCACCTCTGCACCTGACTGGAAGTGGATGGGTGGAACTGCCAGCATGGCAGTGGGAGATTGGACCATGGGATGGACTTGTGGGTGTGGGGGCAAGATCTGGAACTTTCAACTGGGTGGGGAAAACCGGGAAGCTTTCAGATTCGGGTTTTCCCAGATGTGCCAACATGGCTCTCTTAATAAATTGGAACTTTGAGCAATACTTTGCCTTGGACTCTGATTTACTTTTGGATGCTATTTGGGACCCTGACAAAAGCTTTTGTAACTCTGTAAAGTCAACCTGGTCCAATATTGTACAAGGCTGGAGATTACAGAAGAAAGAGAAAAACAACAGGTCACCAAGATCTCAGTTCTCACAATGCACACACACACACACACACACACCACCAGCCAGCACATCTTTGGTTTGTACACGGCCTGGAGTTCAATCCTGACAGGGTTCGGGGTTGTCTCAGCGGCGTTCAGTATGACTTACAGCACCTTACCTTCCCTTTCAAACTTTGCCCCTTTCCCACTTCCCAAAGTGCCGGCACCAGATGATTTTTCTTCTGGTCAGATACCGAGTTGGCTCCACATCCAGTTGCCCTGGAGCAACTTGTTCTTTGCCCACCTGGCAGCACCCACCTGGCCACAGCCATGTGGTTGCGTCCCCTGGCCATGCCCACCAAGCCACACTGAGTCATCCACACCAAATCACCCACCTCCAGCTAGCTGCACCTACTCCTCCGCGCCAACCTCTGTGCCCACCCAGTCATGCCCACCTGGCTCCTGTGTGCCGTCCCATTCTGGACTCAGCCTTCCATTCTTCCGAGGTCAGTAAAATGAGGACCCAGATTGTTGGGGACAATATGTAAATAATTCTATATTGTTAAACCGCCCAGAGCAGGGGTGTCAAAGTCAGGGCCCAGGGGGGCCCAGGCATGGGGCCACCCTGGAAGCAGTGAAGGATCGGTCCATGGTACCTCTGCCAGCAAAAACAGAGCTCTGGCAGGCTGCGTGTGGCCCTCCTGAGTTCCGTTTTCGCTGGCAGAGAGCTGCAGGAGGCCATTGCAGCCAAAAACGGAGCTTGTGAAATCTGCAGGCAGTGATACCAAGCTCCGTTTTTGCTGGTAGAGGGTTGCAAGAGGCCATTGCAGCCGAAAACGGGGCGCGGGAGCCCAGTTTTGCTGGCCACCCCAGGTGCCCCTGACACGAGTGACATCAAGCTGGCCACGCCCACCCTGGCCACGCCCCTCCCCCTCCCAAATCAAATACAACCCTGATGCGGCCCTCAATGAGATCGAGTTTGACACCCCTGGGCCAGAGAGTGCTATAAAGCACCTTGGGGGCTCTCTATATAAACCTAAATGCTATTGCCGTTTACAAAGCTAGAAACAGATAAACCAATTTCCCTGGCTTTTTGAGAGTCAAGGCCCATTCATCCGTCTGGCTTTACGTTAAGCCCAAGTCTCTTGAGGGAGAGATTTCAAACCATCATATTAAAAAATACACCAGGACCGGGCAGGGCAGGGCAGAGGGGAAGCTGGCCAGATAACAACAAAAATGCACACAGCCAATCCGTTGCCAAAAGTTACATTTAAAAGAGTTTTATATATAAGGCCACTGCGGGAGAGCAAAGCATCTGTGCAGCACGCCATAAGTTGAAGCTTATCGGTAAACTCTCTTGAGAGAACACTTCAAAGGGAGCGGAAGATGGAAGATGCGATAGCACCTTCGCTTCCTGTATTAAACGGAGAGCCTTCTTCCTCTTCTGAACTCCCTTGCAAAGCACTTCATGATTTTGCCAACCACATTTCTTCTCAAGAAAAGACATTTTGCAGAGCAAAATGCATTGCAAGCAACAACAGCAAAACACCACACCCACCCAGCAGAGTACCTCCCCATCTTTATTCAGAGATTTAAGCAGAGATCTAAGCCACTTTTCTTCAAATAGATTCATTTGTAGAGAAAGGGATCTGAGAAAATGTTTGACACCTTTCTTGTTGAAATCCATCCACAATACATAACCAAATGGGTGGAAAGAAGGAAGGAAGGAAGGAACAGAATGAGTAACATTTTGACCGCAGAATATGCTAAAAGCCAATTCATTTCGTGTCGTCGTTTGACTTCCAGAATTTAAGAGGTTTTGGCAACCATTATTGCCATCAATCATGATGTTTTCCCCCTTTGCGAAATCAGTGTAACATCTGGCATCTGCTCTTCCCACCAAACAATAGACAAGAGTTCAGATTTAGGGTAAATCTACAGTATAGCTGGATCTCCCTCCATCACCCAAAAAGAGACACAAATATCCATTTCAATTTAATTTGGCCACTGAAAATCTTAAAAGCAACGGGGGAAACTGTCCATGAATGAAAAGGGTCTCCAGTTGGCGCTAATTTCAAAAGAACCCCGCTTAGATGCCTATTCAAGGTGAGGCAGAAAATATTCAGACCATCTCGGCTTAAGAATAACGGGACGGGCATAAATTTTTGTAGACATTCCTAATATTTAATATTTCTTTGGACAGGGGTGAAATAAACTTACATTTGCTACCGGTTCGGTAGCTTCACTCACACGCGCCACCTCCGCACATGTGCAGAGCATTAAAACGGGATGAGCCCGCTACCGAGGTAAGTTAAACAGCAAGGGGGGGGATCCGCTGTGCTAGGCGATTTAGATTAGCTAGAAAGCAGGGGATCCAATGATTCTAGCTAATATAAACCGTGCGTCACAGCTGATCATCAGAAATACCTGTTCGCGCGAACCGGTAGCATTTTTTTTTTACTACCGGTTCCAGCGAACCGGTCCGAACCGATAGCATTTCACCCTTGTTTTTGGATTTTCATTGTGGATTAATAACACAGAGACTTCTACCTCAGAAGTAATCTACACCGGACACAGAGATTTGGCAATGGTTCTGTTTCTTCTAAAGACTGGCAGCGTATCGGATTCCGCTCATAAAATATTTTTCAACATATCATGCTGTGGGAAGCCCTACCCTACCTCCTAGGACAGGGGTGTCAAACTCAAGGCCCGAGGGGTGGATCCGGCCCATGGGGTGCTTAGATCTTGCCCATGGAGCTGCTCTGGAAACCACAAAGTACCGGCCTGCGGTACCTCTGCCAGGAAAAAGAGGGCTCACAAGGGCCAAGGCGGCTGCCCAGAGCACCGTTTTCGCTGGCAGAGCATTGCAGGAAGCCATCGCGGCTGAAAATGGAGCTCAGGAGCCCGTTTTCGCTGGCAGAGTGCTCGGGCCACCACAGGAGCCCCGCCATGAGTGATGTCTAGCTGGCTCTGCCCAGCATGGGTTCAAACACAACCCTGATGTGGCCTTCAATGAAATCGAGTTTGATACTCCTATCCTAGAAGAACGAAAAATTTTGAGGAATATTTTAAAAAGACAGACTATTACATTTCCCTAAATGAGAAATGGAGAAACATGTTTTCTTTAGAGGCAGCCCCGCAGCAGATGCCAGCCCTTAAGAGATAAAGAGCTTATGGAAAGAAGGCAACTATCTAGGCGGCTCTATTCATAAGCAAAGCAAATACTGCAGGCAGAAATCCATTCAAGGCAGGATATTTCTAAATTGCTTGCAGCAAAGTTTGACAGCTAACAAAAGCAGAGTGACTAGAATTAGAAGCAGCCTCTCCCCCAAGATCCAACATAGGATGAAAGCCAATTAGCCACAATAGGAATTGCCCAACACCTTTTCCGACCCGCAGTTTCTTTCTAGTGCTTGTTAAGTGAATGCTGTGTTTATTATGCAAGCCAATGAATAATGGAACGGAATATCAATAGAATAGAGCAGAGCACAGCAGAGCAGATAGTTCTTGACTTACAACAGTTCACTTACTAATCGTTCAAAGATACAATGCCACTGAAAAAAGTAACTTATGACCGATTTTCACAGTTACAACCATTGCAGCATCCCAATGATCAAAATTTAGACACTAGGCAGTTGACTCACATTTATGACGGTTGCTCTGTCCTGGGGGGGATTTTCCAACAAGCAAAGTCAATGAGGAAGCCAGATTCACTTAACAACAGTGTTACATACTTAACAGCTGTTGTGGCCCAGCAGGAGCCGTTGGAGCTGCAAACAGACTCCAATAGCGTGGGACCCTATAAGTCGGCTCTGGAAGATGTGGAGGACTCTGGACAGGGTTCAGACTCCGAGCAGGGACCACAGAGGCTGGTTGGCCACCAGGAGGCACCTGAGGCATGGAGCAGTGGTGAAAGCCAAAGGGAGTTTGTCCCTGATGTCAGGCCCTGGACCAGTGGGGAGGAGCTAAGGGAGTTGGTCCCGGACGCCAGGCAAAGACAGGCAGATAAGCACCAACATCAACTACGGAGATATAGAAGATAATTGGGGCCAGGTGGTTGTGATTAGGCTCCTCCCAAGAGAGTATATAAGAAGAGACTTTGGGAGGAGGCTGTTTGCAGGACACAACTAATATACTAAAGCTGGAGAAGCCCTCGTGTGTATTTCTTATCTGTGGAAGTCTGGGTTGCTGCCAAAGTCTTGTCGGTGTGTTAATTTACTGTGAATAAATTGTCTAGCAGTAATCTTGTGTGACTCACCGTACAGAGGGGGGTCAGAACAACAACCTTAACAAATGTGGTGAGAAAGGTTGTAAAATAGGGCAAAATTCACTTAACAAATCTCTCTCACTTACCAAGAGAAATGTTGGGCCCAATTGTAGTCCTACGTCATGGACTACATGTAGAACAAAACTTCATTGTCACTTTAAATGTACACTAATCAGCATACATAAATATAAATAAAATTTGTATTTGTATTTGTATTTGTATTGTATTTGTATTTATTTGTCTTGTATGCCGCCCACTCCCGAAGAACTCCGGGCGGCTCACAATACACAAGGGAAGGGAGAAGACTAGACAAAGACAACACTTTAAAAACAAAACCGCAACATTCACAATTTCCGTGGGGCTGGATGTTTCACAGCCCCCCGGCCTGCTGGAGCAGCCAGGACTTGGTGGCTTTGCGGAAAGCCGGGAGGGAAGTAAAGGTCCGGATCTCGACAGGGAGATCATTCCAAAGGGCTGGAGCTGCAACAGAGAAGGCTCTCCCTTGGGGGGTCGCCAGCCAACATTGGCTGGCGGATGGAATCCGGAGGAGACCTAACCTGTGAGATCTGATCGGTCTATGGGAGGTAATTGGCAGGAGGCGGTCTCTCAGGTACCCAGGTCCGATGCCATGTAGGGCTTTATAGGTAGCGACCAGCACCTTGAAGCAGATTCGGAGACTAATGGGTTCATTCTGTTCAGCTCTCAAAAGATAACCATTATGCAAATACCAACATGCACACGCATATATGATAATGGAACCAGTTTTGCCGAAAAATGACTGCTGATTTTCAGCAAAATCCCCCTCGCAAAACACAATCACACAACCACAAGACTCTGCAAATAGCCACAAATATGAGCCAGTTGCTGAGACCCGAAGGGCAACCATCTGATCATGGGGAGAAGACAACCATCAGAATTTGAACCTGAGTCGTAAATAGTGCCTAGGTAAGTCTGTCAAAACTTTCAGCAGTTGCAAAGCAACCGGTCGTAAGTCAAGAATTACCTGTATGCCCAATTGGCTACCTGGAGTTTAGCTTAGTTTGAAAGAGACTCCTTCGAATCAATATTTAAAAAAAAGTTTTTATTGCCTGTATCGCTACTGATTTAATACATAGCCGATGTAAAATGCTGCCACTTTTAAGAATGCTCTGTTCTAATCTTGGTGCCCTTCGCTAAATGGAAATATTCAGGAGTGGAAAGCCCTCGGCATATGCAGCCCATGTGCAGCTATGAATTGTGATCACTTCCTTCAAAAGTGGTTTCTAAGAAACTTAGCTTTGATGAAGACATTCTGAGATGTTCCGGCTGTCAGATTCAACTTGAAAACACAAGCATTCAAAAGGGGAATGACATAAGACAGAAAGAGAGGGGGGGGAGAGGGAGAGACAGAGACAGAGAGACAGACAGAGAGACAGAGAAAGAGACTGAGGCAGCACCAACTATACGTTAGGATAAATTCATGTTCCCCTTTTAATGCATCTGGTTTTCTGATTAAAGTTGCAGTCATGGAGAACTTAACAAAACAGGGATTGGAGGAAGATCAGCCCAGGTTAAAGCAAAACAAAGTAATAGAATAATAGAGTTGTATTTGGTTACTCCGAACGCAAACATTATGCAAACTACCCAAGTAGATTAGAAGAATACACACCACTGGCAGAAGAAGAAGAAAATGGAATAATGGCACAAGCAAAGCATGTTCTGCTAATGCGTTTGTTATGGGACTGTCTTAGAAGATCCCTTATTTGAGCCCATGTACAGAAATTGCTTGAGGTTCTAAGGCCTTTGTAACTTCTTCTGGAAATCCTGTGTAAACGGCTCCATGATTGCACCAAGGAAGAACAAGGTAGAAACGTCACAGATAAGTAAAGCACGTACTAGCAATAGCAACATATACCGCTTCACGGTGCCCTACAGCTCTCTCTGAGTGGTTTACAGAGCCAGCTTCTTGCTCCCTACTACTCAGGTTAACTAACCTGAGAATGAAATATTTGCAGGAAATGAAGCAAGCTGTTAAAAAGATGTGGAGATTCTAGAAAGCAAAGAGCAGCAAAGACGCTTAGGGGACTGGAGGCTAAAAACATATGAAGAAAGATTGCAGGAATTGGCTACGCCTAGTTTAATGAAAAGAAGGACTAGAGGAGACATGATAGCAGTGTCAAGGAGAGAAGCCACCTACTCTAAGGAGAAACCTCCCAACAGGACAATTAATCAGTGGAACGACTTGCCTCCAGAAATTGTGGGTCTTCTGGCATTGGAGGTTTTCAAGAAGAGATGGTGTGGGGTTTCCTACTTGGTGTAGAAGACCTCCAGGTCCTTTCCAACACTGTTATTATGAAAGCTGAAGGAACATTTCAATTCAGGCCAAGAATACCTACAGTATATTCTCCACTTATGAGAGACATAAAGGAGTCCCAGCACTGAAAGTTTCCAGGGACCCCTTGGAATTCTAGCTTACATTAAGCCTTTTGTTGTGGCCCGCCAGCGGGCACCGGATCTGGCAGCAGATTCGGACAGTGAGGCGGTTGGGGAAGAACATGGGCCAGTCCTGGAGGGTGAGGAAGGCTATGATGAGGGCTCTGTGTTGGAGGCAGAGAGGGGGTCAGAGCCGTATGCCAGTTATCAGCTGCCTTCAGAGTCAGAGATCAGTGGGGCAGAAGAACAGCTGGAGCCTGTTCCTAGTGTGCACATGCGCAGAGTTGCCAGAGGAAGGGAACAGCTAAAGAACAGGGGTCGACTCGGGAGTAAGGCCACAGGTGGACGGTGAATGGCCCCTCCCAGAGGAAATAAAAGAGGAGCGAAAGGGGAGTGGAGTTTGCAGGAGACAATTAGTTCGCTTAATTGGTTCGTGACTCTCCGAGACTCCTTGCCAAGTTTTGCAGATATTGGCCTGGCAGCTCTCCAAGCCAGATAAGCAGTGGTGGGATTCAAATTTTTTTACTACAGGTTCTGTGGGCGTGGGTTTGTGGGCATGGCAGGGGAAGGATACTGCAAAATCACCATTCCCTCCCCAGTCTCAAAATTTCCGCTACCGGTTCTCCAGAACCTGACAAAACCTGCTTGAATACCACCTCTGCAGATGAGGTCTGTGACTGTAAATCCTCCCTTGAAAGACTTCGCTGGATGTGAATGAGCAGAATTCACAGTCAATTAATAAAAGAGGTTTTTTTTTTATTGGGACAAGGAGGTCTGCTTCATGCTCTCAAAAGCCTAGATCAGAACCAGGGATGGGTTTCCATTATTTTTACTACGGGTTCGCTCGCGTGTGGGACACCTCAGCGCATGTGCAGAAGCATCCAGGCAGGAGGCCAGAGCCTCCCACCGCCACCACTACTGGTTTGCCCAATACAGGCCGAAATGGGAACAACCCACCTCTGGTCAGGACACCTTTGAAGGGCTGAAGAAAGGAGAGAATGAATGTGGTTATGGAAAAATAGGGGGCGGATACACATCTGGAGCTGGGCTTGTTATGAGAGTCGATCGGATTGGTTATGTAATGAAAGCGATCGCAATTTAGGGTATCTGACAAGTCCTCTCCAAATCACCGTTCAAGTGTATGCGTGTGGCCCGGAGGGAATCAACCCGAAGCCGAGCCAAGAGAACCTGGAAACTTATCTGCAAAGTCTCTCCGTTCTTAAGCGGCCATCTGAACACCAGAACCTTATAAGACTTGTAATATGTCAGTGGATGTCAAATTAAGCCCTGCACAGTCCTGAAGGCTAGGAAGAAAGAAATGCTTCATTTCCAGGCCATTGGGCTGCTTTAACAACTAAACAATCTCCACTTTCTTCCCCTCCTCACACACACACATATACCCCGCCCCTGTTTTCTGCTATTCCCCCATTCCTGCTCAGTGCACGGAAAGCCTTAACAAGTTTGCTGCAAATCGCAAGAGCCGAAAGCAGCTCAAGCGTTAGGCTATTCCATGTGGACTTTTAAAATAAAAACGGACTGATGTAATCGGAATAATTTCCCTTCAACGCTCGGTCCCGTATACCTCCCCTTTATTTGTCTCTTTCTTTCCTTCTCGGACTGTCGAAACTCTTCATGGCTCATTTCCTGATTCTTTCTACAACAAGCAAAATGTAAATATGGTGCTTCCCCCACTCCTCCTGTCTTCTCCTTCAAGGAAACATCCCAATTAAGGGCATTTGGAATTAATCAGATGGTTTCTGTTAATGGAGAGGTTTTTTTTTTAATTTTGTTTTATAAAATCAAGAGCACTTGGTAAGGATCGACTTTTTCTGGCCCTTTGCAAAAAGCCTGTATTTTCTGCTCGGCCGCACTTGGAGTAGGGGGCTTCCTAAAAGAATTAGGGACACGGTGGCTCAGTGGCTAAGACGCTGAGCTTCTCGATCAGAACGATTGGCAGTTCGGCGGTTCAAATCCCTAGCACTGCGTAACGGAGTGAGCCCCTGTTACTTGTCCCAGCTTCTGCCAACCTAGCAGTTCGAAAGCATGTAAAAAAGGCAAGTAGAAAAATAGGGACCATCTGTGGTGGGAAGGTAACAGCATTCCGTGCGCCTTCGGCGTTTAGTCATTCCAGCCACATGATCACGGAGACGTCTTCGGACAGCGCTGGTTCTTTGGCTTTGAAACGGAGGTGAGCACCGACCCCTAGAGTCTAGCACATATGTGCAAGGGGAAACTTTTTGCTTTACCTAATGTGCATCTTAATGCATACCTGGGGTATTTTTAGAGCCATCTTCCCCAACATTGTGTCTTCAAGATGTATTGGCATTGTCACATCTTGGAAGGACCAATGCAGAGGTGGGCTGCTGCCAGTTTGCACCAGTTCTGGCAAAGCAATAGTGGTTTGTTGGTGTGGGTCGCAGAACCGGCTGCGACACAGGCTGGCCACGCCTATGAACCAGTTTTCTGGTCGCTGCTGGCTTTGCCGGCATGGCTTTTGTCCTTTTTTTAATGTTCTGCACATTCGTAGAACATTTTACAAGCAACTGCACACACGTGCAGTGAACCGGAAGTAACGCAGGCAGCAACCCACCCCCTGCACCAATGGTGTATAAATGTAATGATTAAGAAAGCAATGTGAAATAGCAATAGCACTTAGACTTGTATACTGCTTCACGTTACTTTCCAGCCCTCTCTAAGCAGTTTTCAGAGTCAGCCTATTTCCCGCAACAATCTGAGCCCTCATTTTACCCACCTGGGAAGGATGGAAGGATGAGTCAACCTTGAACCTGGTGAGATTCGAACTGCCAAACTGCAGGCAGCCGGCAGTCAGCAGAAGTAGCCTGCAGTACTGCACTCTAACCACTGTGCCACCGTGGCTCATAGATAGATAGATAGATAGATAGATAGATAGATAGATAGATAGATAGATAGATAGACAGACAGACAGACAGACAGACAGACAGACAGACAGACAGACAGACAGATAGATATAGCAGTGTAATAGCAATAGCAATAGCAATAGCATTTAAGACTTATATACCGCTTCACAGAGCTTTCCAGCCCTCTCTAAGCAGTTTTCAGAGTCAGCCTATTTCCCCCAACAATCTGAGCCCTCATTTTACCCACCTGGGAAGGATGGAAGGATGAGTTAACCTTGAACCTGGTGAGATTCGAACTGCCAAACTGCAGGCAGCTGGCAGTCAACAGAAGTAGCCTGCAGTACTGCACTCTAACCACTGTGCCACCATGGCTCATAGATAGATTAGATAGATAGATAGATAGATAGATAGATAGATAGATAGATAGATAGATAGATAGATAGATAGATAGATAGATGATAGATAGATAGATAGATAGATAGATAGATAGATACATACATACATACATACATACATACATACATACATACATACATACAGTGATGTAATAGAGGAAGGATAGAAGGCTGAGTCAACTTTGAACTGGTCAGGATCGAACTCCAGACAGCGGGCAATGAGTTAGCTTGCAACCATCATAAATATGAGCCAGTTGCCAAGCGTCCAAATTTTGAACACATAGCAGTAGACTTATAGCAGTAGACTTATATACTGCTTCATAGGGCTTTCAGCCCTCTCTAAGCGGTTTACAGAGAGTCAGCATATTGCCCCCAACAATCTGAGCCCTCATTTTACCCACCTGGGAAGGATGGAAGGATGAGTTAACCTTGAACCTGGTGAGATTCGAACTGCCAAACTGCAGGCAGCCGGCAGTCAACAGAAGTAGCCTGCAGTACTGCACTCTAACCACTGTGCCACCATGGCTCATAGATAGATTAGATAGATAGATAGATAGATAGATAGATAGATAGATAGATAGATAGATAGATAGATAGATAGATAGATAGATAGATAGATAGATAGATACATACATACATACATACATACATACATACATACATACATACATACATACAGTGATGTAATAGAGGAAGGATAGAAGGCTGAGTCAACTTTGAACTGGTCAGGATCGAACTCCAGACAGCGGGCAATGAGTTAGCTTGCAACCATCATAAATATGAGCCAGTTGCCAAGCGTCCAAATTTTGAACACATAGCAGTAGACTTATAGCAGTAGACTTATATACCGCTTCATAGGGCTTTCAGCCCTCTCTAAGCGGTTTACAGAGAGTCAGCATATTGCCCCCAACAATCTGAGCCCTCATTTTACCCACCTGGGAAGGATGGAAGGATGAGTTAACCTTGAACCTGGTGAGATTCGAACTGCCAAACTGCAGGCAGCCGGCAGTCAACAGAAGTAGCCTGCAGTACTGCACTCTAACCACTGTGCCACCATGGCTCATAGATAGATTAGATAGATAGATAGATAGATAGATAGATAGATAGATAGATAGATAGATAGATAGAAAGATAGATAGATAGATAGATAGATAGATAGATAGATAGATAGATAGATAGATAGATAGATAGATAGATACATAGATACATACATACATACATACATACATACATACATACATACATACATACATACATACATACAGCGATGTAATAGAGGAAGGATAGAAGGCTGAGTCAACTTTGAACTGGTCAGGATCGAACTCCAGACAGCGGGCAATGAGTTAGTTTGCAACCATCATAAATATGAGCCAGTTGCCAAGCGTCCGAATTTTGAACACATAGCAGTAGACTTATAGCAGTAGACTTATATACCGCTTCATAGGGCTTTCAGCCCTCTCTAAGCGGTTTACAGAGAGTCAGCATATTGCCCCCAACAATCTGGGTCCTCATGACAACTTGTCTTTCTGTGGCTTTGGTTTTGCTATTTTTGGGAGCCTGACGTTAATTTACTGGTGGTCATTTAGATTGACACAGGGGGGGAAAAAGGCTTGAGTCTCTAAAATGTTTTGATTCCCATGCATACCCAGCTCCTGAGGGGATGGGTGAGAAGACAGTTCCGTGTGACACCCAGAAATCTTCAGCCAACATCACTGCAAAGCATTCTGCCAGCTCCAGTCCCCATTTCTGAAGGATGCTTGGGTGGGCAGGAGAAGGCTGACATAACAGGATGCAACCACCAAGAACTGAGAGCTGACCACTCAGGCGGCAAACCATACACAAATCAAGCTAAAAAAAATGACAAGCAAGATCTTACGTCTCGGTGGTTAGCTACAAGCCAATTGTATCTACAGGATCATAACAGTGATTGTACCCATCTGGAGGACTGCTTCTCTTTAACAGATTAACAGAGTTGGAAGGGACTCTGTAGGTCATCCAGCCCAAGCAGGAGACCCAATGCCATTTCTGACAGAGGGAAGTCCAATCTCTTCTTGAAAGCTTCCAGGGATGAAGCTCCCACGACTTCCGAAGGCAACTTCTGTTCCATGGGTTGATTGCGCTCACTCTCAGAAAGTTCCTCCTTATTTCTAGGTTGAATCTCTCCTTGTTTAGTTTCCATCCATTATTCCATATCTGGCTTTCAAGTGCCTTGGAAAATAGCTTGACTCCCTCCTCTTTGGCAGCCCCTCAAATATTGGAACATTGGTATCTCTCCCCCCTGGTCCTTTTCTTCGTGACCCGACAAATGCGCGCCCGACAACAGCGCGCCGACAAAACCGCGGCGATAAAACCGTGACGTTGACAGCATGCCCACAAAGGCGCGCTGACAAAAGAACGCCGACAGAAGCGCGATTACGGTTAAGGTAAGGGTTAGGGTAAGGGTAAGGGTAAGGGTAAGGGTAAGGGTAAGGGTAAGGGTAAGGGTAAGGGTAAGGGTAAGGGTTAGGGTTAGGGTTAGGGTGAGGGTTAGGGTTAGGTTCAGGGTTATGTTCAGGGTTAGGTTCAGGGTTAGGTTTAGGGTTACCTTTAGGATTAGGTTTAGTCGGTCGGCGCACTGTTGTCGGCGTGCTTCTGCGCTCATTCGTCGGCCTGATTTCGAACTCGTGGTTTTCTCCCCACGGTTTTGTTAGCGCGCTTTTGTCGAGTGTGCATTTGTCAGTGAACCCCTTTTCTTCTCTAGACTAGCCATGCGCAGTTCATAGTATGTTTTAGCCTCCAGCCCCCTCATCATCCCAGTTGCTCTTCTCTGCACTTTTTCTAGAGCCGTGATGGCAAGCCTATGCACATGTGTTACAGGTAGCACACAGACCTCTCTCTGTGGGCCTACGAGCCATAGACCCAGTTCAGCTTTGCTACGCATGCGTGCGTGCCAGAGTTGGCTGGCTGAATACCACCTCTGACATTACCACATTAGCTCTACTTTATCACACTCATACTACCTACACTTTGCATAAGGAATTCAACTTTTTTTCCTACACAATAAAGTGAAAATAAAGTATTTTCCAAGATTATCTTCTTTCACCACCCAGCTGTGAGTCATATTTCAAGGTTCAACAATTGCTTCATTCGGAACTGTCACAACGACAAAAAAAAAAAACCCTTAAAGTGTACAAACACATGCACACAAAAAAAATGGTCATATGTAGTGATCGGGCACATTTTCGTGGCCTAGATATTCTAGCGGTACTTCGGCATTTTTTTCCGCAGGCCCGTCAACTTTCCGCTTGAATTTATTTTGACAGGTCTGCGTTCGCGTGAAAGTTTTGTAAACTTGGGAGACGTTAACGGCAGCAGAAAACTCGGCTAAAGGTTACTTGCAATTCAACTGCAGCAGATATGATCTATCGGTGTTCCACTCAGCTGCGTTTGTCCAGATAAAGCTTGTCTATTCAGAATAATCAGATCCTGCTCTCATCATTATCGATTTGCTTTTTCTACAGCCAAAAATCAAAAATAATTCCACAAGATATGAGTTTGCCCGTTTTTCACAAGATAACAAAATGGCATAATACATACATACATACATACATACATACGTGTGTGTGTAGGTCTTTGGTTATTCGGGTTTTCTTCCACGTAAAATTGGAGATGTCTTGGTGACGTTTCAACGAAGTCTCATTCGTCATCTTCAGGCTTCGTGCTTCCAGGAGCAATGTGAGATCTCGGGTGTTTCTTCCTTTACACTGCTCCTGGAAGCATGAAGCCTGAAGATGACGAATGAGACTTCGTCGAAACATCGCCAAGACACCTCCAATTTTATACATATTTATAATCCAAGGCAAGGCCCCAAATTAAAGTAAAACAACATGATATAACTACAGGGCAGGGGTGGGTTCCGGCCAGCACTACTGCCGATTCGCTCATGTGTGAGCTTTGCACGCGCATGCGCAGTTCAATTAAAATTGTTCTGCGCATGCGCAGAACTGAAAAACAAGATGGAGGTGCCAACCGGGGAACCGGTTCGGGGGCGTGGCAGGCCTGCCAGTTCCAGCAACCCAGGCCGCCAAAGCACTACCGGTTCAGCTGAACCAATCCAAACCGGTAGGAATCCACAACTGCTACAGGTAGTCCTCAGCTTACGACTGTAATTGAGCCCAAAATTTATGTTGCTAAGTGGGAAATTTTTTAAGTGAGTTTTGCCTCACTTTACGATTATTATTTTTTTGCCACATTTCTGAAGGGAATCGCTGCTGTTGTTAAATTAGTAACACGGTCGTTCAGTGAATCTGGTTGACTTTTGATTGTCAGAAGGTCGCAAAAGGGATCAGACAACCACAGGACACTGCAACCATCATAAATGTGAATCAGCGGCCAAGCACGTGAATGCAAATCACGTGGGCATGGGGATGCTACAACGGTCATAAGTGCGAAAAATGGTCATGAGTCCCTTTTTTTCAGTGCCGTTGTAACTTTGAACGGTCACTAAACAAACTGTTGTAAGTCGAGGACTACCCGTGCTCCAAAATTGTTGCCAAATTTTAATTCGTAAGGTGATCTTACTTTGTAAGATTTAATTCGGGCTCAATTGTGTTCGTAAGTTGAGGCCTACCTATACTTCACAGTGTTTTCCTCAGAAGAGTTTAGGTAGTCGTCGACTTATGAACACAATTGAGCCCGATGTTTCTATTGCAAAACAAGGGAGGTTTGAAGTGAGTCACGCCCCATTTCGTAACTTTTCTACCACAGTCGTTAAGCGAATCACAGAAGTTGTTAAGGGAACTGTGTGCTTGTTAAGTGAATCTCACTTTCCCAATCAGACTTTGATTGTTGGAAGCTGGCCAGGAAGGTCACAAATGAGGATCACGTGACCCAGGAACAGTCACAGATACATGCCAGTTGCCAAATACCTAAATGTTGGTCACATGACTGTGGGGATGCTGCAATGATCGTCAAGTGTGAAAAATGGTCATAGGTCAATCCTTTTTTGCAACTTTGAATCATCACTATACAAACGGTTGTTAGTTGAGGACTCTCTGTTGTGGCCTGCCAGCAGCCAGCAGAGCTGGCGGCAGATTCGGACAGTGAGGAGGTTGGGGAGGAACCTGGGCCAGTCCTGGAGTCTGGGGAAGGCTCTGATGAGGGCTCTGTGTCGGAGGCAGAGAGAGGGCCAGAGACGTATGCCAGTGATCAGCTGCCTTCAGAGTCAGACATCAATGAGGCAGAAGAACAGCTGGAGCCTGTTCCCAGTATGCGCATGCACAGAGTTGCCAGAGGAAGGGAACAGCTAAAGAACAGGGCTGACTTGGGAGTAAGGCCACAGGTGGACGATGAATGGCCCCTCCCAGAGGAAATGAAAGCGGAGCGAAAGGGGAGTGGAGTTTGCAGGAGACCATTAGTTCACTTAATTGGTTCGTGACTCTCCGAGACTCCTTGCCAAGTTTTGCAGATATTGGCCTGGCAGCTCTCCAAGCCAGAGAAGGTCTGTGACTGTAAATCCTCCCTTGAAAGACTTTGCTGGATGTGAATGAGCAGAATTCACAGTCAATTAATAAAAGGGTTTTTTGTCAGGACAAGGATTGGCTTCATGTTCTTATGAAGCCTCGGTCAGAACACTACCTGTATAGCAGCAATTCCTGGCTCACAGCTGATGTAAAACCATGTCTTGATGTACCAGCTGAACTGGCAGCTATAAGCATTTGACTCAAATCCTTTAATCCACAATGAACAACCCAAAACGAATTCATTAGCAAATATTTTCCATTCTCATTCAAATTTAATGCATTTACATTTGCCGCAGCATATATCTTCCCTTAATGGAGAGTTGTGTATTTATTGCAGCGCAGAAATAAATATGCAGAGTTAAACGGTTCCACAAAGCTTTCACACTGCACTTTTCTTTAAGGAAACGAACTCCATCAATACAGTTGTTCCCAGTTGAAGTGTAATTTAAAGACGCAATTCATCTACACAAAAACCATTAAACAAGCCGGTAGGCTCTTATTGAACAATCCTTTTTAGGAATCAAACCCTGCCAGTATAGTTACATTCCAAAATAAGTTCCCTAAAATAGAAACATGTGAAGCTCTCCAAGGAAAATACCATGCACAGAGTCATATATCTTCTCATACTAACTCACTCAAAAATATGAATCTATCTCAGCTCCCTTCCTATGAATGGAGATCTATAGGAAAAGAACAAACAGAGCTAGGGGGAAGAATTAAGTGCATCATAAGCTTAGAATCATTACATAGCCACAAACAATCAAAGTCCAACCCCTGGTATCCAGCTTCAATTCAATAACGGTAAAGGTAAAGTTTTCCCCTTGCACACATGTGCTAGTCGTTCCCGACTCTAGGGGGTGGTGCTCATCTCCATTTCAAAGCCGAAGAGCAAGCACTATCCGGAAGACGTCTCTGTGGTCATGTGGCCGGCATGACTAAACACCGAAGGCGCACGGAATGCTGTTACTTTCCCACCAAAGGTGGTTCCTATTTTTCTACTTGCATTTTTACACGCTTTCGAACTGTTAGGTTGGCAGAAGCTGGGACAAGTAACGGGAGCTCACTCCGTTAAGCAGCGCTAGGGATTCGAACCGCCGAACTGCTGACCTTTCTGATCGACAAGCTCAGCGTCTTAGCCCCTGAGCCACCAAGCTGATTTCAATCAAGCCTTTTTACTAGTGATTGAAATCGTGTTTTAAATCGTGATTTAAATCAACTTCATTTAAATCAAATCCACCCTGCTTCTAACAGGAGAAAACTCTTCTCTCTTCTACAACCAATCATTCCTTAAAGGTGAACAGATTGCCTACTAAATTGTGACTGCCAGGAGATCTAACAATCATGTCCCATTGGTAAGGAATTTCGGGAGCAGTCGCTCAGGAACACTTAAAAAGACAGTTTTCTATTCATCTCTCAGGAAACCTCTAGATGCTTGATTGTGCAACAAAGCAATTTTAATTTGTTCAAAATCAACCGATTCCACAAGAAAGCATTGAAGGTAAGAAAGGCCAGGGAACCCATCCTTAAGATAAAAATGAAATAGCTGCGAAAATTTAAAAAAAAATAACAAACTTTGCAAATTAAACAAGAGGCACTTTTTCAAATACTCACCGAATTAATTATTCCTCGGAGAGCTTGAAATCCTTCTCTTACTGGGAAGACTTGATCCTTTGAATCCGCAATGCTTTCCAGCTAGGGAAGTAAACACAAATGCAATACAGATGTGGGCTACCAACCTTTAGGCACAGCTGGGCAAGACACGCACGCACAGGATTTAGCAAAGGACAGGGAAATGCACGGCTTAGAGAAAACCAGAGGTATAGACAAAATTCTGTTTGCTAATTGTAATTTTTCTTATTCCCACAGCAAAACAAGCTAAAAACAATGTCAAGGAAGATTCCCAGTGTTGCGGCCTGCCAGCTGCTAGCGGAGCCAGCGGCAGACTCTCGATGATGAGGAGGTTGGGGAGCAATGTGGGTTAGTTCTGGAGTCTGGGAAAGGCTCTGATGGATGCTTTGCATCAGACACAGAGATAGAGCCAGGACTGTCCGGCATTTCCCAGCTGCCTTTGGAGACTAATATGAGTGAGGAGGAAGAATAGCTGGGGCCTGTTCCAGATGCACGTTTGCGCAGAGCAGTTAGGAGAGGTGAGCAACGGAGGACAAGGAGTCGGCTCGGGAAGCAAGGAACACATAGACCTGAATGTCCCTTCCCTGGCTGGAAAGGGGAGTGGTGGTTGTAGGAGACAACAGTTCGGATTTCTGAAGATTTTGCTTCGTGCCTCAGAGGCTACTTGCCAGAACTTAATTTGCAGCCTTTCAGCTGGGAGCTCACAGCCTTGCAATTATCGTCACGATCGTCATGAACTGATAAGGTCTGTTACTGCGGTTAACTCCTTGAAGGACTTTTTCAGTTGGTGAATGCAATTAATTCGCAAGAGGTAAATAAAGAGTGGTTTCTTTGTGACAAAGAGTCTGTTCCTTATTTTTGCAAAGGCTGAGTCAGAACACCCAGCTATGAAAGATCACCATGGAGCAGTTTCATTTACACAATGGTTTTCACTGAATCCGCTGGTTCTTTTCTTTGAAAGCAAACTAACCATTATGTTATCCATGTTTCTCTTCAACTCCATTAAGAAAGAGTATGATGCAAGGCATCGGAGAGCAGCCAAACAATCAAAACAATATTGAACCCGAGTAAATTATCCAAATTTAGCAGAAACAGGAGCTTCGGGCTAAGGGTCAAACTACATGTTACACGCTGAACGAATAAGAGGGAGGGGCTAGTTGCAAGTCACAACCCATGTGCCTCTTAGTTGTATGAATAGACCTGACTGTATATCCTGGAACACACACACACACACACACACACACACACCAAATAAATTATACCTCTGAAATTTGGCAGCAATTCACAAAGCAATGATGGTAGGATTTTCCACCCATTTTAAGTCATCATCTTCATGCAATGACCCCATCATCCCGTGCGCGGCAGAGTCTGGGAAACTGAATGCAGCTAGCAGAGTGTTTCCATGGCCAGATGCCCTTCCTGTCGCCAATGCGGAGTTTTGTTCAGCAGATATATTCACAGTGTGCCCTGAGAGAGAAATATCTGCCTCTACCTAGGATCAAACTCAAATTTCTGCAGGAGCCAATCTGAATCGGTCGCTAGGACCAAATGGTTATTTTTCTAAGCTCATATTGGTGACCATCAACTGGGAACCTCTCTCTCACACACATACCAGAGTACAATGGACTATTCTACCCATTGTATTTGTATAGTTCATGGTTGTTTTTAGCTTTTAGTTGTTAATTAGGATGTTAATGATTGCCTACTACATCGTTGAGTACTGTTTCCTTGTGCCCCTGCACCCTCGGCTCCTAAGTATCTGATAGGCTGGTGATAATTCAGCACTCCAATTGACTGTCAAGAGGCCCGTTTCCCAGGTTTCAATGGCTATTTTTGTCCCAGCTCGGCCAACAATCATAGTAGTTGTGAAATTGAATGCAAGTCCTTCTTCACTGCAACGTGACGCTACTAAAGAATTAGGGTCTCCTCGTCCAAGGAAATTTTGTCAGAATATTCATGAACCGGCAGAGACATGGTAACAAGGTCAGCCAATGAATAAGGCTTAGTAACAAGGTCAGCCAATGGGAGCTGAAACAGTTTGGAGTCTGGGTGTGGCTTAGTTCTGAACCGAAACTAAAAGAAACTCATTCTCTTCCTCTGCCTGTGTTTTTGGCCAGTAACTCTCTACCACGTTGGAAGAATCAGCTATTGGTATTGTACATTTACTCATGCGTTATTGTGTATATAAAAAAGTTAATGAAACTTGCTGAATCGGTTAGCTGTGTGTGCTTTTTGGAAGTGATTTTTGCAACAAACTCTGACAAATTTCTCAAATAAGAAAGCACCTTTGCTGGATTTTTTTTTTTCATTTTGATATGCAGACTCTCAAATTTTTAAGACGGAGGATCCTTACCTGCTCTTGATTAAAATTGAGGACTCCAACGCAGTAAACCCGAGCTCCCATGGACCTAGCACTTTCTGCCTGTAGTAGAGAGAATGTAGGGGGAGAAGAGGAAGAGTTATATCTACGTTTGCACCCCCCCCCCCAAAAAAAATAACAAGCATATGCAAATGTTGAACTCAACAGGAAGTGCTGCTGCACTTCAACCCTCACCTCTTTTTTCGCATACAGTGGGATCAAGCCTTCCAATTTTCCATCTGTCAAGGCAATGATCACACTACTGGACCCTTGTGCTTTTGCAATCTGGTCATTGGCCTGGAAAAAACAACAGAATTTGTGCTCTTACAGTTGCATTTGGAAGTGAAGAATGGCAAGAAATAGAGGACAGAAATGGTGACTGGAAAGGAGTTAAGAGTTCATCAAGCGGCACCCAAATTTGTATGTTTAATGTCAGCGGGAAAGATATATAGGTAGTTCTTAATTTACAATCGTTTGTTTAGTAACCACTGGAAGCAGGGGGGGGGGGGGGGTACACACTTACCTTCCCTACCAGGTCGCAAATGTGAGCACCCATCTCCACGCATGTACTTTTGGCGAAAAAAGGGACTAAATGGGATGCTGTAGAGTGAGGATGGGTGGGCGTGGCCATCCACAATTTCTGCTACTGGTTCGTGCACAACCCATTTCAAGAAAGCATTTGCTTTTACTTTCGTTAGCCATGAAATATTCCTTCAATTCATAGAGTGATTCTTTGTGGCCCTTTTTTCGCCCTCCCCGAGCCTCTGTGCTCACCTTTGCACTTACGTGCATCCAAAACGGGCTGTGTGGGGACATCTGGGAGGGGCGGGATGGGGTGGGCAGGGCCAGCCACTAGTGGTATTTAGGGGTTCTCCGAACTGCATAGAATCTTAGCTAGAGGTTCTCCCAAACCCCTGCGAACCCCCAGCAGCTCACTCCTGACTAGGGATGACATGATAGCAGTGTTCCAGTATTTGAGGGGATGCCACAAGTAAGAGGGGGGGTCAACACTCTGAAGTCAAGACAAGAAACAATGGATGGAAACTAGTCAAGGAGAGAAGCAACCTAGAACTAAGGAGAAATTTCCTGACAGTGAGAACAATTAATTAGTGGTACGACTGGCCTCCAGAAGTTGTGAATTCTCAACACTGGAAGTTTTTAAGAAGAGGTTGGATAACCATTTGTCTGAAGTGGTATAGGACTAGAGGACCTCCAAGGTCCCTTTCAACTCTGTTTTTTCTGCTCTACGAGTCACAGTTCTTTGTGCGTTTATCCATGTGTGCATTTGCATTATTTTATATAAAAGAGCTTTCCAGCGCAGAAGCATCACCATCCTGTGTGCTGCCCAGAATTCTTCAGGAGCGAAGCAGGTTAGAAATACTATTATTTTTTTTGAAAAACGATTCAAAATGTTGAAAGTTCTCAAACGGCAGTCAACTATGCTGCCTCTCCAATTACAGAAAATGCAGAGAACTTACTTTTTGTAATCCTTCGTGCATATACGTTTCACCTCCTGGCTTAACATTCTGTAAATCTTCAATACCCCTCTGAATTTTTTGCCTAAAAATAAGGGGAAAATCATGAAAAGGTTTCTTAAAATTACTGGCGTTAACTCAGTTCCTAGTAGCTTGGTAGATCTTTGGAGCAAACAAATAAGACACGGAGAAATCTGCGGACTTCACATTTCCGAATCACGCTCTGTTTTATCCCTCTCTCCCACAATTGGAAAAGTAGACTAGAGGGGAGGGGGGGAAAACCCCCCTTGCAGGAGCCATTTAAATCTGTACTCCCCGTTCTGGTTGCAGCCGAAGACATGCTGTGCGCTATAGATGGCAGCTGAACAAGTTACATAAAGTCAATGCAATCTGTTTAATCCAAAATATTTTACACTCGGCGTCTATTGAAAACAACCTGAAACTGATTATGTATGAATGCCGATTACCAAGCAGACGCTCTCCGGTTGCCAGGGGATGTCTGGCAGACTGTCCGCAGGCTCTGGCAGTTCTTCTGCCAAGAAACAAATGACAAATCAAGTTCCAGGGTTGCGTTCTTTTTTTCTTTTTTTTCCCCCCCCGAAACCAGATTTTGCAATGCAAAAAATAACTCTCGTACAATCAGTTCAGTTTTATTTATCCAGCATAGAACGGAGACCTCCCCGCACTTTTCGACACCTGCAGCCCTACGCTTCAACTGTGGAGCCGAATGAGTACAAGGAAAAAACACAGTGGATTCCACAGGTAAAAAAAGAAAAGAAAAGAGGAGATTACCATCTGGGTTGTAATGCTCTGGAACAGGAGGAGGAGGAGAAGGAAGAGCAGGAGGAGCAGTGGGACAAGGAAGAGGCAGAAGAGAGGGACGGGGAGGAAGAAGAGGAGGAGAGGGACAGGGAATGGAGGAGGAGCAGTGGGACAAGGAAGAGGCAGAAGAGAGGGACGGGGAGAAAGAAGAGGAGGAGAGGGACAGGGAATGGAGGAGGAGCAGAGGGAAAAGGAAGAGGAGGAAAAGGAGACAGGGAGAGGAGGAGGAGGAGAAGGGGAACAGGGAAGAAGAGGGATAAGAAGAGGGGGAAAGGAGGAAGAGCTGGAGGAGCAGGAGGAGGAGAGGGATAAGGAAGAGAAGAGGAAGAAGAGTAGAGAGAGAGAAAGAGAGGAGGGGGAGGACAGGGAAAGGAGGAGAAGAGGGAGAAGGAAGGAGGAAGAGGAGGAGGAGGGGGACAAGGAAGGGAGGAGGAGGAGGAGGAGGGAGAGAGAGAGAGAAAGAGACAGGGAGAGGATGAGAGGACAGGGAAAGAAGGAGAGCTGAGGACAGGGAAAGGAGGAGGAGGAGAGAGACAAGGAAGAGAAGAGGAGGAAGAGAGGAACAGGGAGAAGAGGAGGAGGGAACAAGGAGGAAGAACAGGAGGAGCAAAGGGACAAGGAAGAGGCAGAGAGAGGGACGGGGAGGATGAAGAGGAGGAGAGGGACAGGGAAAGGAGGAGGAGCAGGAGGAGCAGAGGGACAAGGAAGGGGAGGAAAAGGAGACAGGGAGAAGAGGAGGAGAAGGGGAACAGGGAAGAAGAGGGATAAGAAGAGGGGGAAAGGAGGAAGAGCTGGAGGAGCAGGAGGAGGAGAGGGATAAGGAAGAGAAGAGGAAGAAGAGTAGAGAGAGACAGGAAGAGGAGGGGGAAGACAGGGAAAGGAGGAGAAGAGGGAGAAGGAAGGAGGAAGAGGAGGAGAGGGAAAGGAGGAGCAGGAGGAGGAGGGAGACAAGGAAGAGAGGAGGAGGAGGAGAGAGAAAGAGACAGGGAGAGGATGAGAGGACAGGGAAAGAAGGAGGGAAAGGAGTTGGCGGAAAGAGACAAGGAAGAGAAGAGGAGGAAGAGAGGGACGGGGAGAAGAGGAGCAGGAGGGGAACAGGGAGGGAGAGCAGAAGAACAGAGAAGGGAGGAGTAGGGGAGCAGGGACAAGGAAGAGAAGAGGAGGAGAGAGAGAGACAGGGAGAGGATGAGAGGACAGGGAAAGAAGAAGAGCAGAGGACAGGGAAAGGAGGAGGAGGAGAGGGACAAGGAAGAGAAGAGGAGGAGGGGAACAGGGAGGAAGAGGAGGAGGGGAACAGGGAAGGGAGGAGGAAGGGAGGTCAGGGACAAGGAAGAGAGGAGGAGGAGAGAGAGAGACAAGGAGAGGAAGAGGGGGACAGAGAGGAGGAGGACAGGGAAAGGAGCGGGAGAAGGAGGAAGAGAACAGGGAAGGGGTGAGAAGGGGGGATAGGAAGAGGAGGTGGAGGAAGAGGAGGAAGAAGGAGACAGGGAAGGCAGGAGGACATGGAAAGTAGGAGGAGAGGAAGAGGTGAAGGAGAGGAAGAGGAGAAGGAGGAGGAAGGTGACAGCAGGAGGAGGAGGGAGGATGTGGTGGTGGTGAGGGAAGTGGGGGATCACCAACGGTGGCTGCTGTTTGAGTGAAGGAAATGAAGAAAGTGTAGAAGAAAAATAAAAGTTGCTTATCTTAGTTTAAACCAACCAATGAATCTTAATCTTACAACACTCCTATTTTCTGGAGCGGAAGGCACATAGAGACTTCATAATGTATTGTTTTCACTCATCTACATCAGTTTTCTTAACTCCAAGACTGAGCCTTTAGGCTGATGTTGAACACATGAACACTGACAATGTTTTGAACTACAAACCTTCATTATTTCTCTTCTAATTTTTCTTATTTTGAGATACAAGAGTGGAATTGTATCATGATTGATAAGGTTCTCTAAATCTAAACAGACAAATGAGGAAAGATGTATATTTTCCAGAAGGCTATTTAGATTCTTCAGCAGAAACGGTCCTTTTAAAGAAAAAAACAAGGTGGAAAAAGACGAGAGACCACACACACACACAAAATAAACTTACAGGTAGATCAAAACTAGCTTGAAATCAGAACTAAAGACAGGCAAGGAAGCTAAAGCTGAGAACGGCATGGGGTGAGACGCCAAACGTAACAAAAAGAACTTCTTTCAATATGTTCAAAATAAAAAAGACGAGAGAAAAATCAATAGGCCAGATGCTCAATAAACCCAGAAAACTATCGAAACAGAGAAAAAGTCAACCCCAACTTCCTTCTAGCAAGTGAAAATGGGTTTCATTGGGGAACTGGGAAAAACAAGGCGAAGGGGATGTTGCATTAAAACTTGCAAATGAAAAGGGAAAACTGAAAATATTCTAGAAAACACCAGGTCTCCACGAAAATAAGACCTCCCTGGATAATAAGCCCAATCGGGCTTTTGAGTGCATGCACTAAAATAAGCCCTCCCCAAAAATAAACCCTTCCCTAAAATATTTAACTGCATGCGCAGCAGAGACCGGCCATTTTCTGGGGGGGGGGAGATGCTCCACGCATCCCACTTGCACCTGCCAGTGGATGCCGCGCCCGCAAATCCTAGCTACCGCGCCCCTTCTCTTACTGGCAGCTGCAAAAAGAGCAGCAGGCCCAGTGGCGCTAGGGCTGGTGAGAGTGTGCCAGAAACAGTGAATGCTTCCTTTGCATTGAAAGTATATTTTAATAAATGTGGGACATCTCCACTAAACCCGTGTCTTAACAGTCTAGAGCAGTGTTTCTCAACCTTGGCAACTTGAAGATGTCTGGACTTCAAGTCCCAGAATTCCCCAGCCAGCGAATGCTGGCTGGGGAATTCTGGGAGTTGAAGTCCAGACATCTTCAAGTTGCCAAGGTTGAGAAACACTGGTCTAGAGCAGCCCGTGGCTTACCAGTCTAGAGCAGCTCCTGTTTAATAGTCTAGAGCAGGGGTGTCAAACTCAAGGCCCGTGGGCCAGATACGACCCACAATGTGTTCGGATCTGGCCTGCGAGCACGGCCACCCTGGAAAATGTAAGGGGCCGACCCACTTCGTGTTGGCCCAGTTTACCCCGTAGGAAGAGGAAACATGCCAGCAGTTTGGGGAGTGACGTCAATCTGGCTATGCCCACCCAGTCAGCCACCCCAACTCTTCCCCTCACCCCCAACATCAACCACAGCCCTGATGCAGCCCTCAATGAAATTGAGTTTGACACAGGGGTGAGCTACTGGGGATTCGCAGGGGTTCGGGAGAACCTCTAGCTAAGATTCTGTGCAGTTCGGAGAACCCCCAAATCTCACTTCTGGCTGGCCCCACCCACCCCGCCCCTCCCTAGAGTCCCCACGCAGCACGTTTTGAATGCAGGTAAGTGCTGGTCCCATGCAGCAGCTCGGGGAAGGGTCAAAACCGGGCCCACCGGAAGTTCGGGAAGGTCGGAAATGCACCCGTTTCTGGCCTCCAGAGCCTGAGGAGGCCGTTTTCTCCCTCCCGGAGGCTCGAAAAAAACCTCCGGAGCCCGGGAAAGGCAAAACTCCCCCCCACCTCCACCATGGTGCAAGAGGCCGAGTTGGCCACACCCACCATTGCCACACCCACCCAGCAACCGTGACCCAACAAATGTGTGCACAATAGTGCGCCCACAAAACCGCAAGAACCCTGCAATGTCATAAACGCGCCCACAACGCACCGACAAAAACGCGCCCACAAAAGCACGATTTAAATTAGGGTTAGGGTTAGGGTTAGGGTTATTACGTTGTTTTCGTTGTTTTTTGATGGCACGCTTTCGTCGGCACGCATTCGTCGGCGCGCTTCTGTGTGCATTCATCGGCGTGATTTCGACCTCACAGTTTTCTCGCCGCAGTTTTGTCGGCACGGTTTTGTCAAGCGCGCATTTGTCGGTGAACCCCCAGCAACCAGGCAGAGAACCCCGTGCTAAATTTTCTGAAGCCCACCCCTTGTTTGACACCCCTGGTCTAGAGGAAACTATAATGTATATTGCAATCAGTGGCAACATACAGCTTTAGCAGAACAGGGTAAAATAAAATATAATGAAATCTGTTATTTCCTGTTGCAGACATCCAGTCCAAATGGCAATGGGGAAGACAAAAATGATGAAACCGTGTGCTGCAACGCCTTGACACTGAACCCAAGGGCTTACGGCACAGAGTTGTGAGGCCGCCGTGTATGTTTCTTCACCATCCACTCTATGGCGGATGCTCATTTCTGGACTCTTTCCTGAACACAAAACCTTTCTTCGTTGCCGCCGCCCGCCCACCCACCCACCCCTCGCTCAATTCTGAATCCTTTCTCCGTCGCTGGAAGTCATCGCGTACACATCGAAACATATTTAAACAATAAAAAGCAGACATTTGCACAGCGGAATAGGTGATGGTTTGCTACAGCGAAGGCAAACACCCAACTTCTGCAGAGCTCGGCTACCTTGTAATAACCCAACGAAATCTGGAAGGTTTGCGCAACCCGTTTAGAATCCGAGACCAAAGCAAAGGAAGACAATCCGTTGACGGCAACTTGGGAGGCTGCTTCACAGCTACAAATAGAACATCGCGGTGGAACATATGCAGCAGCATCTCACACCTCTGCCTTTCAAGCAATGCCGCATTTTTATCCCTCACAGTTTTCACGCTGCTTGTCTTCCTTCCAAGCCCCTACTTAATGCTCGTGGCGCCAAGTCCTTCATTCTCGATGTCGGAACTGGGGAAGGAGGCACGTGGCTCTCTCCCAATTAATACGTTAGCAGCTCCCGCGAATAATTCTACGTGACTCAGCATCTAGAGCAGTAGGGGCCTCCCCCCCCCCACAACCTTTTTGGCACCAGGGACCGGTTCTGTGGAGAGAGGATTTATCCGCGGACTGGAGAGGGCGTGGCTTCACGTACTGCCAGCACCCCCCGAATGGGGCATTGTTCTCACCCAGCCAAACCAAGACAATTATCTACATCGCCATAGCTAACCTACGCCATAGATGCCACAGGTGGTACGCGGAGCCATATCTGAGGGCAGATATGTCAGCTCCAGCACGCTGGTCAGCTTATTTTCGGGGGAGGGCTTATTTTAGTGCATGCGCTCAAACGCCCGATTGTGCTTATTATCCGGGGAGGTCTTATTTTCGGGAAAACAGGATAGCTTAACAGCTGCAGTGATTCGTTTAACGAATGTTGCAAGAAAGGTTGTAAAATGGGGGGGGGGATCACTTGACAATTGTTGTGCTTAGCAGCGGGAAATTTTGGGTTCAATTGTGGTGGTAAATCCAGGACTACCTGTATATGAGTCTGAGCCAGAGGTATCTGACTTTAAATGCCCTTAAGGAGATACTCAAAATAGCAATTCAACATTCAACATTCGTATGTCAGGAAAACAGATAATCACCAAGAGGCCCTGAATTTGATCTAACACTACTTATCCAATTATTGCAACTGCATAAATCTAATTGCTGAACATGTTCACAGTTCTGTTGCTTAAAAAAAAGTATTTGATGGCATTTAAAAACAGGCATTAGAAATTAAAAGGCGCTTGTTCCTGGGGAGGAAAGCTATGGCAAATCTAGGCAGCATACCAAAAAGCAGAGACTTCACCCTGCCAACAAAAGTCAAGGCTATGGTTTCCCCAGTTGCAATGGGTGACTGTGAAGGTTGGACCATAAGAAAGGCTGAGCGCCAAAGAATGGAGGCCTTTGAACTCTGGTGCTAGAGAAGAATCCTGCGAGTCCCTTGGACTGCAAGGCCATCAAACCGGTCAGTCCTAGAGGAGATCAACCCTGACTGCTCTTTAGAAGCCCAGATCCTGAAGAGGAAATTCAAAGACTTTGGCCACCTAATGAGAAGGAAGGACTCCCTGAAGAACCTCATGCTGGGAACAATGGAGGGCAAAAGAAGAAGAAGGGGACGGCAGAGAATGAGGTGGCTGGATGGAGTCACTGAAGCAGTCGGCATGAGCTGAAATGGACTCCAGAGGATAGCAGAGGACAGGAAGGCCTGGAGGAACGTGGTCCATGGGGTTGCGATGGGTCAGACACGACTGTGCAACTAACAACAATAAAAACAGTCAATGCCGATAGTTACTCACCTATCTTGTGTTAGTGGCAGAATCACAGTTGCTTGCATGGAAAACACGATGAAGGATATTCTCATTCGAGGGCTTTTAAAGAGGAGGAAGAGAAAGAAAAACATTAAATTCAGCCATGTAAGCCAGAACATTTCAAGGATTCTTCCATTTGACTACACAGAGAATTATCTAGTATCTGTTGGTCGGCAATTCTATATTTCACCAATCCTGAAAGCAGAATATATATACTGCTAGATTAGGTGCTCTCTAAGCTTAGTCATTCATTTGCAGACATTTCAATATATCAACCGATAATGTTATCTAATTGGGTAGTGAAATGCCTGTAAGGAAGCAGTTCAGAGGTTGCACAGTTCAATCCTGAGTTACAGATATTGTGTTATATTGGATCTGATTCAGTGGTGAAATTCAAATCTTTTTACTAATGGTTCTGTGGGCGTGGCTTGGTGGGCGTGGTTTAGTGTAAAGAAAGAAAGAAAGACTAAATAAAATCTATTCTTGCACGCGGCCCTCCCAAGCTCCGTTTTCACTGGCAGAGGGTTGCAGGAGGCTGTTGCAGCCGAAAACGGAGCTCGGGAGCCTGTTTTCGTTGACGGAGTGCTCGGGTCACCACAGGCACCCCCGACACAAGCGATGTCGAGCTGGCCACGCCCAGCCTGGCCACGCCAACCCAGCCCACCAAGGTCGAACACGACCCTGATGCACAGCCTTCAATGAAATCGAGTTTGACACCCCTGGACCAGGGTCTCAACATTTGTTTAGTATCATGCTAACCAGAACTGGGCACAGTATTCCAAGCGGGGTCTTACTAGTGCTGATCTTTGATCTTGCCATAAATAGCAATAGCACTTAAGACTTACTCGCAGTGCTTTTACAGCCCTCTCTAAGTGGTTTACAGAGTCAGCCTATGGCCCCCAACAATCTGGGTCCTCATTTGACCCATCTCGGAAGGATGGAAGGCTGAGTCAATCTTGAGCCAGTCAGGATCGAACTGCTGGTAGTAGGCAGACGTAAACTGCAATACTGCATTCTAACCACTGTGGCACCAGGAGGGAGAGGGAGAAAGGGAATTAAGAGAGGAAGGAAGGAAGGAAGGAAGGAAGGAAGGAAGGAAGGAAGGAAGGAAGGAAGGAAGGAAGGAAGGAAGGAAGGTCAATAGTACTTAGACATATACTGCTTTACAGTGCTTTACAGCCCTCTCTAAGTGGTTTACAGAGTCAGCCTATAGCCCCCAACAATCTGGGTCCTCATTTTACCCACCTCGGAAGGATGGAAGGCTGAGTCAATCTTGAGCCAGTTATGATCGAACTGCTGGTAGTAGGCAGACGTAAACTGCAATACTGCATTCTAACCACTGTGGCACCAGGACGGAGAGTGAGAAAGCGAATTAAGAGGGGAGGGAAGGAAAGAAGGAGGGAAGGAAAGAAGGAAGGAAGGAAAGAAGGAAGGAAGGAAGGAATAGCAATAGCAATAGCACTTATATACCGCTTCACAGAGTTTTTACAGCCCTCTGTAAGCGGTTTACAGAGTCAGCCTATGGCCCCCAACAATCTGGATCCTCATTTTACCCACCTCGGAAGGATGGAAGGCTGAGTCAATCTTGAGCCAGTCAGGATCGAACTACTGGTAGTAGGCAGACTTAAACTGCAATACTGCATTCAAACCACTGTGCCACCAGGAGGGAGAGTGAGAAAGGGAATTAAGAGAGGAAGGAAGGAAGGAAGGAAGGAAGGAAGGAAGGAAGGAAGGAAGGAATAGCAATAGCACTTAGACTTATATACCGTTTCACAGTGCTTTACAGCCCTCTCTAAGCGGTTTTACAGAGTCAGCCTCTTTCCCCCAACAATCTGGGTCCTCATTTTACCCACCCCGGAAGGATGGAAGGTTGAGTCAAACTTGAGGCGGTCAGAATTGAACCGCCAAATTGCTGGCAGCCGGTGATTAGCAAGAAGTAGCCTGCATGCTAACCACTGCGCCACCGCAGCTCTTAGGCCTCAACTGACAACTATTCATTTAGTTTGAAGTCACAACAGCACTCAAAAAAGTGATTTACAACTGGTCCCGACACCTACAAGTGCTGCGGCATCCCTATGATTGCACCGTCCAAATTCAATCACTTGGCAGCCAATCAACATGTACCCCTGATAGCTCCACCATCCTGGGGTCATGTGATCCCAATTTGTGACTTTCCCAACCTTTACTTTTCACAAAGTAAAGTCAACAGGAAGCCTTAACAACCTCAATAATTCACTTAACAACCATGGCAAACAAGGTTGTTGAGTGAATCCCAGTTGTAAAGATTGTGGGACTTGAGTGGGTCTCATTTAACAACCCTCCTGCTTAGCGACAGAAATCCTGGTCTCAATTCTGGCTGTGAGTCCTCGGCTACCTACATATTGTTTCTCCTTGTGTAAAACACAAATAAACCAATTCTGCAGAGAGATCTTTTCCCTATAAAGGATCATCTCAGAGCTGTCTTTGTACAGTGCCTAGGTCCTACAATTGGCATGAGAGTATAAGGTCATTTTACAGCCCAGGCAGATCCAGAAGGACCCCGTCAAGGATTGGCCCCCCCAAGTTGTCGCGAAAAATGAAGGAGGGGCTGTTATCACACAAAGCAGGCTGCTTTGTCTCAGCTAGTTATCACTTAATCCGAGGTCTAGAATTGTATTTACACAAAACTGGAAAAGTGAAGAGATCCCTACGGATGAGAATGTGATTAAGAAAATATTACAAGGTGCAGAAATTAATAGATTAACCCTTGCAATTAAAGGAAAGGAAGGATCACCTGACTATTAGAGTACATGGAGGTTATTTTATCAATGGTTGGAGAATAAATATGAAAATTAGAAATGAAAGCAGAGAGGAGTGAAATACATGGCTTAGGGCCAGTGTACACATGGCTTAGGGCCAGTGTACCTCCGAGACCGCCTACTGCCACATACCTCCCTGCGGCCGGTAAGATCCCACAGATTGGGCCTCCTTCAGATGCCGTCAGCCAGACAGTGTCGGCTGGCGGGCCCCCGGAGGAGAGCCTTCTCTGTGGCTACTCCGACTTTTTTGGAATCAGCTACTCCCAGAGATCCGGACCATACCCACTCTCATGGCCTTCAGGAAGGCTGTTAAAACCTGGCTGTTCCGGCAGGCCTGGGGCTGTTGACCTCATTGTTGAGGTCCAGCCCCGATTAGAATGAATGCATGTTGGGTTTTTGATTTTAAACTGTCTTCTTTTTTCTTATTTCTTTTTCTCTCTTTTTTTCCTTCTTTTGTAAGCTGCCCGGAGTCCTTCGGGATTGGGCGGCATATAAATTTTAATAATAAATAAATAAATAAAATAAAAATAAATAAAGTCTATTGATAAAGTTAAATAAGTCAAGAAGGGGATTGTTATAATAGTATGTTATGTATTGGTTTTAAGAATAGGAAAAAAATAATGAATATGGCTGTAATTTTAATTATTATCGCACAAAATATTTGTACCCAGATGACACGCTGTTTAATGAAAGATGGTATGTGTGTATTAAAATAAAATAAAAAACTTATTAAAAAAATATAAAAAAATTATTTTAATCCCAGGGAGCCATCTCAAGCATCTTCCTCAATGATTTTTCTTTGTCTAAAGATAGATCCCATCATTGCCAAATACTGATTTTTTTTACCCTTTTGTGTGTCTGTATTTTTTTTTTTAATCCCACCATCAAGGAATCCCATTCGGGGAGAAATTCGTAAGCATACAATCCTATTATTATTTTTTAAAACATCCTCACCACACATTTGAAGCTCTTGGGGAAAAAAAAACCCGTACGTGTGTTATGTAGTAACTGCAGGCCTTCGTCGTTCAGGCCCAGAAAAAGGGGAGGAAAAAATAAAAAAATTGGGGAACAGATGTACAACCATCACTTGGAGTGATCTAATTCTTATAGTGAAACCTGCCCAGAATTTTTACCATATGCTGCACTGAACAGCATTTGTCAACCCTGAAACTTTCCTCTTTTTCTCTTCGGAAAGAAAAGGAGTGTGTGTGGGGAGGGGGGAGGGAGAACAAGGACAAAATCTCAAAAGCTGTTCAGAACGATTCCACCAAATCCTTTTTTCCGTCCCAGGAGGTTCAGAAATAAAAGGGTGGAGTTCTTCTCGAAATCAAGAGTGACCAAAAGACTCAGGAATGGGCAATCGGATCATGTTTTGGAAGGAACAGCCATCTCTGTTGCCAGTAACTGAAATTCCAGATCTCGTGACCTCTGCCAATTTATTAACTTGCATTGTCCCAGGGAAGAGAAACCAATCGGATTTCTTTCCTTATTCTATAGAGGCTTTGTGTTCTGCCCTACGAAAATAGATGCGCTGCAATTAAGAGCCCCTCTTCCACATGGTTTTGCACCAGCTGGCCAAACACAATTGACTAACTGTACTGCGTTTTCCATAGGAAACAATTAAGTGTGGCAATGTCTACACAATTGCTTCCAGGACTCAAAGGGTCCTGTGTTTAGCTAGAATCTCAGCATCATCTACACTTCTAAAGTAATCTTGTTCTTGTCTGAGGAGTACCATGATCAAAACCATGCTGCCATTATAGGCAGATGTTGTGTTACATCTGTGTAATGTCCTTGGAAAGAAGTCAGAAAACTATAGATAAATGTCTGGTGTCCCACAGCTGCTTTCCTTGAAAATGCACGAAAAGGTGTGATTGTATTGTTGGAAGAAATATCCACCTGGGTTCAGTTCCACGTAGGGAGAAAGACACTGGAAACATGGTGACTGATTGGAAAGATGAGAGCGGGGGGGGGGGGGGGGTTAGATTTATACCCTCTGTTGGGCTTTGAATTTGAGCTTGTGTTCTGATTGGTTGTTGTCAGACTCCCATGGGGCCATGCAGGGGTAACTTTGTAGGTTATCTTTTGAGTCTCGGGCATGGTTGACTCTTGCTGGGTGTTGATGTAATTAAAGGGTTTTGGACAATTCCTATTATGACTCTGCCTGAAGGAGCAGAATAGGTTCCACCACAATATCGCGAAGCCCTTCGGCGCGGAGACATAAGCGCGAAGGTCTAATCCGCGCCGTCCGAATCGCTGAAGCGAAATCGACCTTAGCGCGGAGACATAAGGGCTTAGGGCAAATCCGCGCCTTTCCATAGTATCTATTAGCAAAATGCGACGCTAGCGCGGCGTCATCACGCAGGCGCAATCGCGCTAACATGTTGCAGCTGTCAAAGCTGTCAACTGTCAAAGAATCGCGCGCCGCGTTGCAAAGCTGTCAACTGTCATGCCACGGGCAGAATACACTGGCTCAGGCCTTAATGGTCCGTTGACAAAGGTGTGGGGGGATGAGTTTCTGCCTCCCTTTTAGGGGGAAATATTCTGCCCTTTGAATATTTCCTAAAATATTTCATTTCCTAGGAGAGGGTGGGGTGCTAACTTCCTACAGTATAATGAGAAAGAGGGGGGGAAGAGGGAAGAAAAACTAGGTTACCAAAATGGATATCCTGGTTTTTTTTGTTCTTTTTTTCACCATAGGACTGATTTAGAACAGCTCCTTTCTGTATTCTAATAAATAGTACTTTTTATCTTAATAGATTTTTAAATCTTTTCCCACCCCGTCCTTTTTTTTATTTTTCAATTTTTTATACCTTTTGGTCAGAATTATATTTGGTATCCTATCACGCAGGCTCAGCACCACTCTTAATGGCCATTTCTGGAGATATTCTTAGCAAGTGTTGGAAATCTTATCTAGCATCTTCCAGCTTCTTTTTTCAACTTGACCCACAAAACACATGCTCTTATGCTGTTAAGAACAAGCCAGATCTCGTTTCGAACTCATTTGCAACCTTATGAAACTATTCGTAGTCTCCAAGGAAAACAGGAATTGAGAGAAAATAGTTACCAGGAAAAAAGGAAATATGGTTCCTCTAACTCTTTCGACAACTTACCTCACAAATCTTTCCGTCAGCTGCTTCACAAATTCAACATTTCTGTCCAGTGGTCTTTTACGCTCCCTGATCTACCAAAAAAAAACAAACAGTGCCAATAATCAGTCAAATTTCTTATTTTTTCCTAGAAATTTTGTTTTATTTTCCATTTTCATAGCATATAATCACATGTAAACTATTACATAGTCAATATCATGTTGTATTATTAAGTAATTACATCAATTTATCTTACCATCAACTACAAAGGGAAAAAAAACCCAGTTATTGGCTCTTCTACTCTCCATACACCATATTTATACCGTATCCGACACTTTCTTCCCCCTTTCTCCTCCTCCTTTCTACAGCCTTTCTTCCCTCCATCATTTTCTACTCTACTTCCCCTTCCTTTCTCCTTCTCCTCTCTCCCCTTACCACTCCTCCTTATATACTTCATCTTCCCCCTTCACCCTCTCTCCTATCCCTCTCTTCCTATCTTCTTTTCTCCTCTACTTCCGACTCTTCTACATCCTTTCTTTCCTCCATCATTTTCTACTCTACTTCCCTTTCCTTCTCCTTCTCCTCTCTCCCCTTACCACTCCTCCTTATACACCTCATCTTCCCCCCTCACGCTCTCTCCTGTCCCTCTCTTCCTATCTTTCTTCTCTCCTCTGCTTCCCACTCTTCCTCTAATTCACTTGGTGCATTTAGCTTCTGAGCAAACTCCCTTTTGTGTTGATGGTATTTATAATTCCATTTCAATATACATAAAAAGAAAAAATAGCAGTATACATGTACAATCATAATACCTTAAAATCCAACACCTCTCCTCCAACCTAGTAACTCCGCTCCCTCCCACCCTCCCCCCAATCAGTCAGTCAAATTCTTAAAATACTTGTTTGAAACACTGTTTTCATGAAGGATTCAGACTTTCCTACCACAGGTAGTTTCTGACTTGCGACCTATCATTTAGTGACGGTTTGGAGTTACAACAGACCTCCTCAAGGCTACCTACAGCCCAGATTCCAAGTTCCAGGAGACACACACAAACACACACACACACACACCTCTTGAGGTTATTGATCACATTTTGGGTGTTCAACAATCAGCCTGCTTTACGCAGCCATGTGAGCCCAGTTTACGACGTTTTTGGTAGTAACTGGTATCTACTTCTGGTTTACAGTACAAAACACCCATTATAAGCAATAGATTCACTGAACAACTGCTGCGGCATCCATTTAACGACCATAGTGATTCATTTAAAGTCTGCTGCAAAAAGGTCATAAAATCAGTTATGATCACAAGGGAACCTGCTTAATGTCTGGCATGACTTACAGCTGTAATTTTAGGTTCAATTATGGTTGTAAATCAAGGACCACCTGCATTATTATTAACAGATTTGGGAAGGATCTTGGAGGTCATCTAGTCCAACCGCTCCCCGCCCAAGCGGGAGATCCTACACCATTGCTGACAAATGACAGTCCAGTTTCTTCTTGAAAGCCTCCAGTGACGAAGCTCCCACAACTTCCGAAGGCAACTTCACTTCCATTCCAACAATCTGATTGTTCTCACTGTCAGAAAAATTCCATTCTAGGTTGAATCTCTTCTTGACCAGTTTTCATCCGTTATTCCTTGCCTGGCCTTCAGGTGCTTTGGAAAATAGCTTGACCCCCTTCCTCTCTATGGCAGCCCCTCAAATATTGGAACTCTGCTATCATGTCTCCCCTGGTCCTTCTCTTCACTAGACTAGCCATGCCCAGTTCCTGCAACCATCCATCGTATGTTTTAGCCTCCAGTCCCCTAATCATCTTGGTTGCTCTTCTCTGCACTTTTTCTAGTCTCAACATCTTTAAATAGTGTAGTGACCGAAACTAATTATGTTATCTAATTGTACTATTTAGAGATTTATACTATTTTTCCTCAGTTGAAAGTGTTTGGTAACCATCAAATAATTATCATATTTAATATTTGAAGTAATAAATGAATACCTCCCCAAAATGAAAACAAAATTACAATTACAGTATCAGGACCCTACTGAATTCGGAATGTCGCCACTTACGATCCTATGTCAACAAGCTGGACGTCAGCCACCTAAGGGGGTCAGGCAGAGATGGGCCTTGTGGTCAGAGCTTTCATCTAGATCAGGGGTAGTCAATCTTTATATACCTACCGCCATCTTTTGTATCTCTTTTAGTAGTAAAATTTCTAAGCGCCCACCGGTTCCATGGTTCCACCACAATGCGCAACGACAAAAGCGTGCCTGACTAAACTGCGGTGACAAAACCGCAGTGACAAAACCGCGCTGACGAATGAGCGCTGAAGCGCGCCAACAACAACGCGCCGACAGAAGCACGCTGCAACCCTAACCCTAACCCTAACCCTAACCCTAACCCTAAACCTAACCCTAAACCTAACCCTAACCCAAACCTAACCCTAAACCTAACCCTAACCTAACCCTAAACCTAACCCTAAACCTAACCCTAAACCTAACCCTAAACCTAACCCTAAACCTAACCCTAAACCTAACCCTAAACCTAACCCTAAACCTAACCCTAAACCTAACCTAAACCAACCCTAAACCTTACCTTAACTTAAATCGCGCTTTTGTCGGCGCGCTTTTGACCATCGCGGTTTTAGCGCCGCGGTTTTGTCGGCGCGCTTTTGACGTTCGCGCATTGTCGGGTCACGCAGTTCCACAATAATGGTGATTTATCAAGTAGGGAAGTAACTTTACTTTATAAAATTTTATAAAGCAGAATTACAGCAAACCCCTACTGCCCACCATGAAAGCTGGAACGCCCACTTAGTGGGTGGTAGGGACCAGGTTGACTACCACTGATCTAGAATGATGGAATTAATTAGTAAAATGTTAATATGACACAAAGGCTGAGAGTTTTGGTCAACACTTGGAAGACTGAATTGGGAGGAGCAAGACAGGAAAATATGGCATGACATTAGCAAGAAAGGAATGTAGAAGACACATGCGGAATGAAATTTCGTGACTTGGAAACATCTAAGATGGACTTGGGTTGAGTGAGTCATTGACAGCAAGCTGGGTATGATTTAGTAATGCGGGTCAGGCTAACCTAGTTATGAGCTTTGATACCATCTTTGATACAAAACCAAAGATGGTATCAACGACGCAAAAAAATCATTATCTATCGTTATTTATCACACAGGTAGGATCACACCTTATTTGGAGCATTGCTTTTTCAGAAGGATACTGACAGATTAAAGAGGCTGCAAAGGAAGACAGTAAAGATTGGGATCGCGGTGCCAGATGAAGGAATTTGGGATTCTGAAGGAAAGAAGAGGTAAGGAGGCATAAAGTACATAAAGAGAAGCTACAAGGATTGTGATCACAAGAACTATTGCTCCATGTCCACAAAAAAACAAGACCCAAAATAATGAATATAAATTATACTAACCTAATTTTATTTTTTTGTTAAAAATCAGAGGTTGTTTTGTTTAAATCATCCTTGGCAACTTTTAAGACTTAAGGACTTCAACTTCCAGAATTCCTCAGCCAGCATGGCTGGCTAGGGAATTCTGGGAGTGAAGTCCACAAGTCTCAAAGTTGCCCAGGTTTGAGACATCTGTTTTAATTGAAAACTTTTTTAAAAGTTTTTGTTTTTTTACAGATCAACTAGACACAAGGACAGTTTTTTCCCCTAATTCCATCACTCTGCTAAACAACTAATTCCCACAACACTGTCAGATTATTTACTAAGACTGTATTACTATTATTTTCTCATCCTTCTTAGCACCTCTCTTCCCACTTGTGACTATAAGCATGTTGCTTGTATCTTTACAATTTATATTGTTTTATGTGTTTCCTAGTATAATTTGAATGCTTATTAGCAACCTACGACTATCACTAAGTGTTGTAACTTACGATTCTTGATGATGTGTTCTATTTTATTTTTCTTTATGTACACTGAGAGCATATGCACCAAAGACAAATTCCTTGTATGTCAATCACACTTGGCCATCAAAGAATTCAATTCTATTCTATCCTATCCTAATCTCATTTCTATTCTATTCTATTCTATCCATCATCTAATTTCTATTCTATTCTATCCATCATCTAATTTCTATTCAATTCTATTCTATCCAGCATCTAATTTCATTTCTATTCTATTTCTATCCTATCCATCATCTAATTTCTATTCTATTCTATCCTATCCATCATCTAATTTCTATTCTATTCTATCCATCATCTAATTTCTATTCAATTCTATTCTATCCATCATCTAATTTCTATTCAATTCTATTCTATCCATCATCTAATTTCTATTCTATTCTATCTATCCATCATCTAATTTCTATTCAATTCTATTCTATCCATCATCTAATTTCTATTCAATTCTATTCTATTCTATCCATCATCTAATTTCTATTCATTCTATTATATCCGTCATCTAATTTCTATTCATTCTATTCTATTCTATTCTAGCCAAATAACTCCCAGGGGTTTTCATTTGGATGTTAAAGAGGAAGTGTGAACTAAGGCTGAAAAACAACCCCAAGAAAGGATTCCCCAGTCTAATTTCTCCCCCCTCCTTAAAATGATTGACATCACTTGCTTGGGAAAGAATGGGCCTATTGAAAATAGTGCCTCCAGTTCTTGTAATGGCCCAGAAAGATACTCTAGCATTGAACACCATGGGGAAAAGAAGTAAAACCAAGAAGGCTGCATTCCTTCCACCAGTTTCCCAAATAGGTTACCCACAAAAACCAGCAATGCTATTTCCGCTCCATGCTCAGTGCGAATGTCTTTCAATAGAAAGGCACAACTCACTACGGAACAACAATCATTGCAGGACAATACAGCAATTTCTTTAGCGGATTAAAATATTTTTTAATAAAAACATTTGAATTTTTGTCATTCGCGTTTCATTTGATCCTCCTTTTGTGTCCTTTCCCCAATGATTCTATTTCACCCCTCTTCAATATTATGTGACTTTCATTGTGTGGCAAGTTGGCCATGGCCAATTGAGCCGTGGCAATTTGGCCATGGCACGTTGCCCGAGGCGAGTTGTTCGTGGCGAATATCGCCACTGTGAGTTGGCCATAGTGAATTGTCCCTACACCCGATTTTATGGGTTTTTTTTAAGACGTACAGGTTTTATTAGTTTATAATATAACCTACAAAGAGAATATACAAAATCAAATATTAGGGAAATTAGGAAAGGAAAAAGGGAAATGAATGGTGAAGGAAAGGAAAAAGAAACAAAAAGGCATTAACTTCGGACTCCTTGGTGCAGTAAAATAAGGCATTAAGTTATAGCAATAGCAATAGCAGTTAGACTTATATACTGCTTCATAGGGCTTTCAGCCCTCTCTAAGCGGTTTAACAGAGTCAGCATATTGCCCCCAACAACAATCCGGGTCCTCATTTCACCCACCTCGGAAGGATGGAAGGCTGAGTCAACCTGAGCCGGTGAGATTAGAACCGCTGAACTGCAGATAACAGTCAGCTGTAGTGGCCTTCAGTACTGCACCCTAACCACTGCACCACCTCTACCCTCAACTTTGTACTTTTTCATAATAATAGAAACCAGCGATTTCTGTAACAACAAGAAATGTCTCTTTCCTAGACCCAGTAATGAGATTCAATTTTTTTACTATCAGTTCTGTGGCTGTGGCTTGGTAGGCGTGGCAGGGGAAGGATACTGTAAAATCTGCATTCCCTCCCCACTCCAGAGGAAGGTTACTACAAAAACCCCATTTCCCCCAATCAGCTGGGATTCGGGAGGCAGAGAATAGATGGGGACGGGGGCCAGTCAGAGGCGGTATTTGCCGGTTCTCCGGACTACTCAAAATTTCCACTACCGATTCTCCAGAAACTGTCAGAATCTGCTAAGTTTCACCCTCGATCCACCCACCCCTTCCCATCTTCCCATCTAAGGAGCCGAGGTGGCGCAAGTGGTTAAATGCAGCACTGCAGGCTACTTCAGCTGACCTGCAGTTCTGCAGTTCGGCTGTTCAAATCTCACCGGCTCAGGGTTGACTCAGCCTTCCATCCTTCCGAGGTGGGTAAAATGAGGACCCGGATGTTGTTGGGGCAATATGCTGACTCTGTAAACCGCTTAGAGAGGGCTGAAAGCCCTATGAAGCGGTATATAAGTCTAACTGCTATTGCTATTGCTATCTTCCCGTGGGATGGCCAAAGAACTGGGAAAGGCATGGACCTAAATCATAAATGGTGGGATTTAGGCTAGAAAATTCCCCCATCCATTTCATCTGAATCCACAAAAGAAGAACAAATTCCTATTTACATTACGAGTCACCTTTTCACGTTATGTACAAGCCAGTGGTGGGTTTCAAAAATTGTTCGAACCTACTTTGTGGGTGTGGCCCTCCTTTGTGGGAGTGGCTTGCCGCCCATGTGACCAGATGGGAGTGGCTTGCCGCCCATTTGACTGGATATGAAGATACCGCCGACACTTGTCAGAACACCTTAAATTACCCCCACACACAGCACTGGCATGCATAAGAATAGCAATAGCAATAGCAGTAGACTTATATACCGCTTCATAGGGCTTTCAGCCTCTCTAAGCGGTTTACAGAGAGTCAGCATATTGCCCCCCAACAATCTGGGTCCTCATTTTACCCACCTCGGAAGGATGGAAGGCTGAGTCAACCCTGAGCCGTGAGATTTGAACCGCTGAACTGCTGATCTAGCAGTAGCCTGCAGTGCTGCATTTAACCACTGCGCCACCTTGTAATACGATGTAAACTTGTTTTTTAAAAGGCATCTTTGGTTTGCGTTAAAACAACTTCAACACACGCATGTTCTGATTGCACCACAACGCAGTAGTCATCCTTACCTTCCACAGAGGCACTGAGTTTATAAATATGAGCATGATAGTGTAGAATAATCATATCCAAGGACCAGTGGTGGGTTTCAAAAAATTTTGGAACCTCTTCTGTAGGTGTGGCCTGCTTTCTGGTGAAACCTCTTCTAACCGGTTCGGTAGATTTGATGAACCGGTTCTACCAAATAGGTGCAAACTGGTAGGAACCCACCTCTGGTACAAGCAATGGCTGTCCTCACTGTATCTTTCTCTCCCTTGTTTCATTATTACTTGGGCTTGAGTTTCAAAATCCCCCTTTGGCAATGCAAGCCTCAACCCCAAAAAACCACAACCACTTTCATACTCGCAGGTGATCAAAAGATGAAAACTGTCTAAAACTATTGTTAAAAACTATTGTTATGCAGAGAAGAGCAACAAAGATGATTAGGGGACTGGAGACTAAAACATACGAACGAAGAACAGTTGCAGGAACTGGGCATGTCTAGTTTAATGAAAAGAAGGACTAGGGAGACATGATAGCAGTGTTCGAATATCTCAGAGGTTGCCACAAGAAGAGGGAGTCAAGCTATTCTCCAAGGCACCTAACGGCAGGACAAGAAGCAATGGGTGGAAACTAATCAAGGAGAGAAGCAACTTAGAACTGAGGCGAAAATTTCCTGACAGTTAGAACAATTAATCAGTGGAACAGCTTGCCTCCAGAAGTTGTGAATGCCCCAACACTGGAAGTCTTAAGAAGAGATTGATAACCATTTGTCTGAAATAGTATAAGGTTTCCTGCCTAGGCAGGGGTTGGACTAGAAGACCTCCAAGGTCCCTTCCAACTCTGCTATTGTATTGTATTGTATCTCACAGGTGATGTTGCCAGAAAGGATGATGGCTTCTATGTACCTTGTGTGCTTGCTGGCTTTTTTTAGAATGAGAAAGAAACTTTGTTTTAGAATAGGGGTCCTCAAACTCAAGGCCCATGGGCCGGATCTGGCCTTTGTTGTGGTTGTTGTTGTTAGTTGCGAAGTCGTGTCCAACCCATCATGACCCCATGGACAACGTTCCTCCAGGCCTTCCTATCAGGGGTGGGTTCCAGCAGAGACTACTACCGGTAGTAGCTCAGGAGAGCTCACTCAGAAGTGATGGGAATTGTTTTATCGATGGTTAGAGACTCAATATAAGAATTAGAGGTAAAAGTGGTGGTGTAAAATATAGAAAATGTATCAAGAGAGTTAATATAATTAATAGAGTTAAATAAATCAAGAAGAGGATTATTACAGTATTAGACATTTAAGCTATAGGTGTTAAGCTAGGAATAGAACGATTTGTAAACTTGAATTTTTCATTGCACAAAGTATTTTGCACCCAGATGACAACACACTGTTCCATGGAAGACGGGTTGTTTATACCAAAGTAAAATAAAAACTTATTTAAAGAAAAAGAAAAAGAAAGGAAGATGGTCAACCTCACTTAACCCATGTCTCGCTTAAGGACAGAACTTTGGGGCTCAACTGCGGGTCGTACATTCAGGGCAGCAGATTTTGTTTCCCCCCCCCCTCCTCGTTCAATACAAAAGCACCACTGAACCTCTGCCAACTTTCCTCTTATCCTTTGCACAACTTTTTACACAACTGCAACCGCGCTTCACCCCAGGGCGCCTCTTCTCCAGTTCAGACTAGGGAGAGCATTAAAAAAAAGAGGGGAGGGGGATGCAGGGTCTCCCCTGGAACAGCTGCGCGCGCGCACAGACAGACAGACAGACACACACAACACACACACACACAGACAATGCCAGGGAAAACTTGCACGGGGAAGTTTTGTTTTCTCTTCCACCGGATCGCCGCGGGATACAACGTTGCCCCGCGGTCGAGAGGTGGGCAAGGGGGATGGCGGGACCCCCGGCCTGCTCCCCTCGCTTTGACTCACTTGTCCAGCACGAAGTAGAGGTCGAAAGCGTCCCCGCAAGAAGGTTCCTCTTGACCCAGGCTCGGCGGCGGCCGCGGCAGAAGAACGAGCAGAATGCCGATCAATCCCATCGGGCCCAGCCGAGCCATGGAGCCGCCGATGAGGAGGAGGAGGAGGAGGAGGATCTGCAGCCCCCGGGCAGGGAATCCTTGGCTTGCGAAGCCGGAGAAGGGCGGCCGAGCGAGCGGAGAGAAAGTCCTGTTGGAGCCGAGAAAAGGGGTGGGGGGAGAAACCTGGTTCCGACGATTGGAGGGCTCGCTCGGGCTGCTCCTGGTGCCGCTTCGGCCGGCGGTTTTGGCTGCTCTTCTACCCCGGAGAGAGTCCGCGGCGGTTCGTTGAAGCTTCTGCAAAGCAAAGCGGAGCAACTTCTGCGCGGCTTTGTCCACGCCTTCGGGGGCTGGACTCTTCCCCTCGCGGTTTTTTTTTTCCCCTTCCTCTCTTTTCTTTTTTTCTCCTCCCTCTTTTGGCGCTGCTGCGCTCAACTCGCTTCCGACGACCCAGCGGCCCGTTGAGATGCGGGCTTCCCACTTTTTCCTTCTGTAGGGAGTGAAAACCCACGCTTTCTCCTAAGGCGGGGGGGGGAGGGATGAAATAGCCTGGGAAATATTGAAAAGGCAGAATATTTTATGTCCCTGGATCAGAAATGGAGCAACATGGTGTTTTTTTCCGGCAGGAAGCAGACTCACTCTTAATAGCCTCCCCCTTTGTCAATGGGCCATTTAAAAAGAATGAGCCGGTCTATTCTACATAACAAAGACCTCCCCCCTTCAGCTCCAGGGCGATGGGATTAAGGCATGATAGTGTTAGCCCTTTACCCATCTCACCACAGGGCACCTGGGAAGAGGCAAGGCTCAACCAAGCTTGGATTCAAAGCACAGCCTAGAGAGTTGCCCCTGCATGGTCCCCATGGGAGTCTGACAACCAATCAGAATACAAGATCAAGATCAAAGGCCAGAGTGGGCATAAAACCAGGAACTTTCAGCATCTCTGCCCTTTTTTCTTCTTCACCCAACATCTGGAAGCCTGTGATCCCCTTTTTCTGTTCAGGAGCTCAAGGCCCTGTGATCCTGTCCACCATTAAACCATCTTTCCAAGCAGCCTCCATGTTTCCAGTTTCCATGTTTCCCCCACTTGGAACTGAACCCCAGAAGGACATTTCTTCCAACACTTGGGGGGGGGGGTTCTTCCCTTAGGAAGGTCAGTTCATCAGGGAGGTGGCCCTTGGAGGCAGTCCACTGCTTCCAACGGCAGCTGAGCCCAAATTATTCCGTCACCCAAGGGAGACAGATTGAACAGATTAACAGAGTTGGAAGGGGTCATGGAAGTCATCTAGACCAACCCCACCACCCAACCAGACCCTACCCCATTTCTGAAAGATGGCAGTCCAGTCTTTCCTTGAAAGCTGCCAGGGATGAAACTCCCACAACTTCCGGAGGCAATTCCTGTCCCACTGGTTGATTGTTCTCACTCTCAGGATTTTTTTTTCCATATTTCCAGGTTGAATCTTTCCTTGTTCGGTTTCCATCCATTATTCCTTGTCTGGCCTTCAAGTGCTTTGGAAAATAGGTGAGACTCCCCACCTCCTCTCTGTAGCAGCCCCTCAAATACTGGAAGACTGCTTTCATGTCTCCCCTGATCCTTCTCTTCACTAGACTATAACAGAATAACAGAGTTGGAAGAGACCTTGGAGGCCTTCTAGTCCAACCCCTGTCTAGGCAGGAAACCCTAAACCACTTTAGACAAATGGTTATCCAGCATCTTCTTTAAAACTTCCAGTGTTGGAGCATTCACAACTTTCTGGAGGCAAGTTGTTCCACTGATTAATTGTTCTAACTGTCAGGAAATTTCTCCCTCAATTCTAAGTTGCTTCTCTCCTTGATTAGTTTCCACCCATTGCTTCTTGGCCTGCCCTCAGGTGCTTTGGAGAACAGCTTGACTCCCTCTTTCTTGTGGTAGCCCCTGAGATATTGGAAGACTGCTATCATGTTTCCCCTAGTCCTTCTTTTCATTAAACTAGACATACCCAGTCCCAGCAACCGTTCTTCCTGTTTCGGCCTCCAGTTAAGTGAGTTTTACCACCTTGCTTGCCGCCAATGTTAAAGGAATCACTGTGATTATGAATCACTTTTCTCCAGGCCCTTGATACCCAGTTCCTGCAACCGTTCTTCATATGTTAAAGGCCTGGAAGCTAAAACATATGAGGAATGGTTGCAGGAATTGGGTATAGCTAGTCTAGAGAAAAGAAAGATTAGGGGTGACATGATAGCAGACTTCCAGTATTTGAGAGGCTGCTACCCCCACCAAAAAGCATAGCCCTTTTTTAGGCTTCTTGTTGCCTATGATTAAGCAAGCCAGATCAACGCAAAACTCACCAGCCATCTGCCATCTCATCTCCTATCGTCTTGAGCCCCATTAAATAGATCTATGTTATTTTTTATCATCTATTAACTATCCATCATCTCTATATACCTATCTATCTATCAGTCCATCCTTCTATCTCGGTTATCTGTCTGAATTTCTATCTTTATCATCTGCCCATCCACCTCTATCTAGTATCTATGTGCATATAGAATAGAATAGAATAGAACAGAATTTTATTATTTGCATGCCGCCCTTCTCCGGGAGGACTCGGGGCGGCGAACAATTCAAAAGGGGGAAAAGGGGAACATAAAACGAAGTACAGATAATAAAAAGCAACAGTCGCACAACCATACATGTCAAGAGGGGAGGGAACTCATCACCCCCAGGCCTGCCGGCAAAGCCAGGTTTTGACGGCTTTTCGGAAGGCCTGGAGAGAGGTAAGGGTCCGAATCCCTGCGGGGAGTTCATTCCAGAGGGCCGGAGCTGCCACAGAGAAGGCCCTCCCCCGGGTAATAGCCAGGTGGCATTGGCTGGTAGATGGCACCCGGAGGAGGCCAACCCTGTGAGATCTAATGGGTCTGTGGGAGGTAATTGGCAGCAGGCGGTCTCTCAAGATATGTGCATACATGTCTGTTTATCTGCTCATCCTTCTCCCCAAATTGCTGGCCTTTTAGCAGAGGCATTGTCCTGTGTGTTACGCCTTGAACCTTTTGCCAAACCATGTTTTAAGTTATTTGGCTATCCTGGAAAAAGCAGCTTATAGAAAAGAGCTCTTAACAAAATGCCTGTTCAGACTCAGCTCCCCAAACCGAAAAAAAAACCCCTCTGAAGTTAATTCAAAGATTCCTTTATTAGGAGTACCAGAAGGCCCGGCAAAAAGTTCTCTCTCCTCCGCAGGCTAACAAGTCTGTTTGACAGGGAGATGAACAGCTGTCTGATACTCTACTCATCTCCGCCCCCTGCCTTTTATCCCCAGAGCTAGGGTGGGGCTTCACTAGCAGCAGTGGCTCTTCTGTTCCAAGGACCGGCCCATAGATTTCCACTGCTCTCCTCTCCTCTGCCACATCCATTCATCTCCGCCCCCTGCCTTTTATCCCCAGAGCTAGGGTGGGGCTTCTCTAGCAGTGGTGGCTCTTCCGTTCCAAGGACCGGCCCATAGATTTCCACTGCCCTCCTCCCCTCTGCCACATCTATTCATCTCCACCTCCTGTCTTTTATCCCCAGAGCTAGAGTGGGGCTTTGATAACAGCAGTGGCTCTTCCGTCCCAAGGACCGGCCCATAGATTTCCACTGCTCTCCTCTCCTCTGCCACATCTATTCATCTCCGCCCCTTGCCTTTTATCCCAAGAGCTAGGATGGGGCTTTGATAGCAGTGGTGGCTCTTCCGTCCCAAAGACCGGCCCATAGATTTCCACTGCTCTCCTCGCTCCTCTGCCTTCTGCGCAGCCGGCGTCAGGCACTGGACCAGCTGTTCCTCCTCTTCCTCATCAGCCACCTCCAGACCTAGGGGGCTGTTGACTCTCCATCGAAGGGCTAACAGACACCCAGGCTCTGCCTCTCTTTCTCTCTCTCTACTAGCTCCAGTCCCTCTTCCCCCTTGGAGCTCTCAGGTTGCCATGATGCAGATCCTGACTCCCACTGCATCCTCCTTCTCCTCTGATTTGGTTGCTGGAGGCACCAACAGGCCTCAACAATGCCATTCACTTTGGATGGCCAAGCAGAGACACAAGCGAAGAGCATTCTGGCAATCTCAATCAACATGGACAATTCCGTTGTGGCTTTTGACTTGTGATACAGTGACCCAGCAGCGCCCGAGTTCATGAAATGTGTATCATCTTGATATAAACAAACTGCAGGCAAAGGTGTTTTTTTTTTTCGTCACAATGAACAAAGCGCACGGCAGTGTTTCCAGACTCGAAAATCTGTGTAGGGGAATTTCACCTCTTGGTCCAAGTCATTTTCTCAGCTAAATTTTCCCCATTCCATTATAACGAGTCTAACTGACTCATTTCCTATGACCAACAGAGTTACAAAAGGCATCTCTGGGCCCGCAGTGCTGATGCTGTGATTGAAAATGCTTCCCTTATCTGTATCCCCAGATTTTATTTCCCATTTGCAGAAATTTTCCCAGCGCAAGTATTGCAGCATCCGTACATTACTAGCCCAGCGCCATTATGGCATCAGAGTCCATAGGAGAAAAACAACATTTTGCAATCTGCTTTGATGAAAAGGAAAGAGAACTTAACAATTATAATAGAGATATTCCTCAACATATGGCCACAATTGAGCCCAAAATGTATGTTGCTAAGCGAGGTTTGTTTTTTGCCCTGTTTTACGACTTTCCTTGCCACGTTTGTTCAATGAATCACTGCAGTTGTTGAACTAGTAACGCGGTTGTTAAGTGAATCCTTTGACTTTGCTTGTCAGAAGGTCACAAAAGGGGATCCCATGACCCAGGGACATTGCAACCGTCTAATGTGAGTCAGTTGTCAAGCATCCAAATGTAATCATGTGCCGATAGGGACATGGGTGGGGTCCGGTAGAGACTACTGCCAGTTTGCTCAGGGACGCGCTGCGTGCACATCAGGGGTGGGTTCCTGCCAGTTCTAACCTCTTCTATAGAACAGGTCCCAAAAATCTACAGTGCTGTTTAGAACCGGTTCCAGCTCCCGCCCCCTGCCCGTCTGCACATCATCAAGATAAAGAGTGAGAGGAGGAATTCTGGGAATTGAAGTCCACAAGTCTTAAAGTTGTCAAGTTTGAACACTCCAGGGGTTTTTTCCCTAAAGTGTTAGTGGTGCACACTTCAATGCCAGAGTTCCTGAGCCAACATGACTGGAAGAGGAATTCTGGGAGTTGAAGTCCACAAGTCTTAAAGCTGTCAAGTTTGAACACCCCTGGGGGGTGGGTTTCTAAAGGGTCAGGGTGCAAGGGTCTTGTAGCTTGACAGCTTTAAGACTTGCACACTTCAATGCCAAAGTTCCTGAGGCAACATTTTGGTTGCTAAGCAAGAGCGTTGTTAAGTGAGTTTCTGTTTCTGTTTATTTATGTTTCACCACATTTTACAAGTTGGCCACGCCCACCTGGTCACATGACTGCCAAGCCACTCCCACTCAGTCACATGGCTGGCAAGCCACTCCTACCCAGTCTTATACTTCGGAGCGTCTTATGTTCTGAAAAATACAGTAGTTTTTTTCATATGTCCCTCCCATCAAGAAGCACAGAAGGGCATATCATTCTTTTCTTATCCATCAACAACTCTGCAAAGTTGGGGACCGTAAGGAAAAACAACTAGCCCAAGATCCTCTGGGAATGGCTATTGGAAGAGCTTCCCTGGTTCAGCCTGTTAGTCTGGCTCTGGCTTGAAAGCAGCTATATTTGCACAGGTGGCTCCTTCAGATTACCATGAAAGGCAGCTGCTCATCGTATCTATGTGCCAGCCTGTGCTAAGACCAAAGCAAAGTGCGACACTTGGCAGCGCAGTTCCACATTCCACATTCCTTACATGACGGCGCAATCTTAACAATGCCACTTGCAAGCCCGAGAGAAGACGAAATTATAAAAGGTTTAGCAATAGAGGACAGAACCCAAAATGCATGTTGCTAAGTGAGAAATTTGTTAAGTGAATTTCCCCCCCCCTTTTACGACCTTCCTTGCTGAAGTTGTTAAGCGAATCACGGCAGTCGTTAAGTTAGTCACATGGTTGTTAAGTGAATCTGGCTTCCCCATTGACTCAAAAATTCTGTCTCCAATGCCAGAATGGGTCTCTTATTAACCCAACAGTGATTTTCACTCAGTAACTTTGTACAGCTTAATCCCCAAATTACCGTATTTTTCAGAGTATAAGACACACCTATTTCCCTCAAAAAAAAAAAAGGCTGAAAATCTGGGTGAGTCTTATACACTGAATACACCAATTTTTTTGCCTCCCGAAACCCTGCCCCTTCCCAAAATGGCTGTGCAGAGCCTTTAGGAGCCTTGCAGAGTGCTCCTGGGGGCTGAGGAGGGCAGAAATGAGTGAAAAATGGGCTGTTTTTTGCTCAATTTTGCCCTCCCCCGGGCACTCTATAAGCCTCCTAAAGGCTATTCATGCCCTTTTTTTGGCAAAAAATAGGACGTTTTTGGGAGGTCTGCAGAGTGCAAAAACTTTTTTTAAATTTGCCTCTTCAAAACCTTGGTGCGTCTTATACTGTGGTGCGTCTTATACTCTGAAAAATATGGTACAACCACAGTTGAGCCCATAATTTCTGTTGCTAAGAGGGACAGTCGTTCAGGTGAGTTTGCCCCGTTTTACAATCTTTCTTGCCACAGGTGCTCAGCGCAGTTTTTAAGTTAGGACATTGCAATCTGGCTTACCCATTGACTTTGCTTTAGCAATAGCAATAGCAATAGCAGCTAGACTTATATACCGCTTCATAGGGCTTTCAGCCCTCTCTAAGCGGTTTACAGAGTCAGCATATTGCCCCCACAGTCCTGGGTCCTCATTTCACCCACCTCGGAAGGATGGAAGGCTGAGTCAACCTTGAGCCGGTGAGATTAGAACCGCTGAACTGCAGATAGTCAGCTGAAGTGGCCTGCAGTACTGCACCCTAACCACTGCGCCACCTCGGCTTTTCAGAAGGTCTTCTGACCTAGGCCTCCCAAGATGATGAAGCTGACGCTTCATCCCGATAAAACCTCTTCTATTTAGGTTAAAGGGAATTCCTCTCCAGAAAAGTCCCGGCCAACAGTCTTTCATGAGATTTCACAACTACAGACCTTTATCAGCGTTGGAGAGCTGCCAGGCTGATATTTTCCAAACGCAGCAATTACTGGGCAAGAAGTCAGGAACAGATCTTCACCCGAATGAATGTGATTAATGTCTCCTGCAAACTCCACTCCCCTTTCGCTCCTCTTTATTCCTATGGAAGAGACCATTCACCGTCCCCCTGTGGCTTTACTCCCGAGTCGGCCCTTGTTCCTTAGCTGTTCCCTTTGACTGGCAACTCTGCGCATGCGCACGACTGGGAAACAGGCTCCCGCTGTTCTTCTGCCTCACTGATGTCTGACTCCGAAGGCAGCTGATAACTGGCATACGGCCCTGGCCCCCTCTCTGCCTCCGATGCAGAGCCCTCATCAGAGCCTTCCCCAGACTCCAGGACTGGCCCATGTTCCTCCCCAACCTCCTCACTGTCCGAATCTGCTGCCAGCTCTGCTGGTGCGCCAAAACACATGCCCCCCACTCCGAAAGTCCTGTGGCAGCCTTGAACAGAGGAGCAAGTAGACCTGGGATTGATTAGCACTTTGCCTTTTCATTTATTGATGACATATTTTGCCACTTTTTAAATGTTATCTGCAGGGGTTTTTTAATGTTTCATTTTTAATTTTATGTGTACACCACTCAAAGTCCCTCTCAGAGAAATTTTAAGTGTAGCATTCTCAAAGTTTATTGAAATCGAATTTAAAACAATAATATTTCAAGAACAATGTATACAAACACCCACCCATAAATAAAAGCTTGCTGAATATAAAAGAAACTTGCCTGGGAAGAAAATACCTTGGTCTCTGCAAACGAGGAAATGACAAATATACACATTAGACTGAATCATCGCAGGAAAAAGATAATTCACACAGGATATTCAATATATGACTGTGTGACATGTAGAGAGGATGGTACCGGAGTTAGGGAATGTGAACCTAGACATTTCCCGCAAGCAACCGTCATATATATGATCTAATCAATATATTTTAATGTTAGCAGCCCTCCAGATAGAACAGGTCTCAGCAAGATGAGTCCTAGTGGACAATCAAATATGAGCCAGCAATGTGAAGCAGCTGCCAAAAAAGCCAACACATTTCTAGGTTGCATCAACAGAGGGATAGAATCTGCAGGCCACTTCAGCTGACTGTTATCTGCAGTTCAGCTGTTCAAATCTCACCGGCTCAAGGTTGACTCAGCCTTCCATCCTTCCGAGGTGTGTGAAATGAGGACCCAGACTGTGGGGGGCGATTTGCTGACTCAATTTGCTAAAAATCTGTAAACCGCTTAGAGAGGGCTGAAAGCCCTATGAAGGCGGCATATAAGTTCTAATAAATAAATAAACAAATAAATAAAGATCACGTGAAGTGTTATACCACTTATAATGCCTTTGTAAGGCCACACTTGGAATATTTGCATTCAGTTTTGGTAGCTACGATGTAAAAAAGAGGCTGAGACTCTAGAAAGAGTGCAGAGAAGAGCAACAAAGATGATGAAGGGACTCAATAAAACATATGAAGAACAGTTGCAGGAACTGGGTGTGTCTAGTTTAATGAAAAGAAGGACCAGGGGAGACATAATAGCGGTGTTTCAATATCTCAGGGGCTGCCACAAAGAAGAGGAGTCAAGCTATTCTCCAAAGTGCCAGAGAGCAGGACAAGAAGCAATGGATGGAAACTAATCAAGGAGAGAAGCAACCAGAAATTAAAGAGAAATTTCCTGACAGTGAGAACAATTAACCAGTGGAACAATTTGCCTCCAGAAGTTGTGGATGCTCCAACACTGGAAGTTTTTAAGAAGAGATTGGACAACCATTTGTCTGAAAGTGAATAGGGTTTTCCTGCCTAAGCAGGGGGTTGGACTAGAAGACCTCCAAGGTCCCTTCCATCTCCGTTATTCTAAATTCTATTCTGCATATGGTAAGTTTTATCCTGCAGACAATCTGTTGCTTCCTCTCAATGCACTGAAAGTTTATTTTGATTCCGTTTGATGAAAAAGAAAGCAAGCCTGGCAAAAGAGATGGGAAAAGATAGGAATGTTACAAGGAAATGATACTAGCATGTGGCCCAAATCATGATGACTGACGTTGGAGGATTAAAACCAAGTCTGGAAACAACTGATTACAGATAGTCCTCGGTTACAACCATTTGTTTAGTGGCCATTCAAAGTTACAACAACAGGACTGAAAAAAAAGGGGCTATGACCGTTTTCACACACTTATGGCTGTTGCATCCCCATGGTCAAATGTGATCAAAGTTCAAACTCTTGGCAATTGACTCCTATTTATGACGGTTGCAGTGTCCAGGGGGGGGGGGGGGGGTTGTCATGTTTTTTGCGACCTTCTAAGAAGCTAAGTCAATGGGGAAGCCAGATTCATTTACCAGCTTGACCACTGCAGTGATTCACTCTAAGCGACTGCGGCAAGGAAAGTCATAAGATGGGGCAAAAATCACTTAACAGCTGTCTTGCTTAGCAATTGAAATTTTGGGCCCAGTTGTAGTCATAAGTCCATTTGCGCACTGGCCACAGTGGTGGGCTTCAAACATTTTCGAACCTACTTTGTGGGTGTGGCCTCCTTTGTGGGAGTGGCTTGCGGGCCATGTGGCCTGGTGGGAGTGGCTTGCTGGCCATGTGTTTTCCTCTCTCTCTCTCTCTCTCTCTTTCCTTCCTTTTGTCTCTCTGTCCCTTTTTCCTTTTTTCTTTCATCTCTCTCACTTTTTCTTCTTTTTTCTTTTTCTTTTTTTCTTTTTTTTCTTTTTTTCTTCTTTCCTTCCTTTCCTCTTTCTCTTTCTCTCTCTGTGTGGAGTATCTCTCTGTCTCTCTGTCTCTGTCTCTGTCTCTGTCTCTGTCTCTGTCTCTCTCTCTCTGTCTCTCTCTCTCTCTCTCTCTCTCTCTCTGTGTCAGTGGTGGGTTTCAAAAATTTGGAACCTCTTCTGCAGGTGTGCCTGCTTTCCGGGTCCACTGGTGGAACCTCTTCTAACCGGTTCGGTAGATTTGACAAACCGGTTCTACTGAACTGGTGCGAACTGGTAGGAACCCACCTCTGACTGGCCAGCTGATTTTCGGCCTTCCGGAGGGCGGGCGAGACCATTTTATCCTCCCAGGCTTCAGGAAAGCCTCATGAAGCCTGCGGAAGGCGAAAAATGGCCCAATGGCCAAACTGGAAATTCATTTCCAAACTTCCAGTAGGCCCATGCATGGGGCATGTTTTTGGCCTTCCAACAGGTTCCAGAAGGTTTCCTGGAGCCTGGCCAGGGCGAAAAAATGGTCCAAATGGGCAAATTGGAAGTCCGGAGGCTTCAATGAAGCCTGCGCACATGCACGGGGTGAGCGCGGGGGGGGAGGCTTGTGCACACATGCGCAGATGGGAGGGCATTGCATTATGGGTGTGGGTAGAGAAACATTCACCATCATTGTCATAAGTCGAGGACTACCCATTGTAATCCAGAGGTCCTCCATCATAAAGTTCCATTTGGTTCTGGCTTCTTTTCTTGAACGGTTTCTAGACAGAATATCTGTCTGTTAACCCATGTATTCTGATGAATATCCATTAACATTCCTCATCACACACCTATTAGTCAACACTCAAATAAACAGGAACAGTTAAAGAAGAAACAATGTCCCATTCATTCTAAAGAGGAGAGCAACTACACTCCCTGAGTCACTGAAGATATTATCTAGTCTGGAATGAAATGTCTGCAGGAGGACTACAAGAACCTAATAACCTTCAGATCTGCAAGAATCTCTTAATGTGACTCACAAATATTTAAGGACAAGTAACTGTGAGAGGGATCTTGGAGTCCTAGAGGACAACCATTTAAATAGGAGCCAGCCGTGGGCAGCAGCTGCCAAAAAGACAACACAGTTCTAGGCTGCATAAACAGAGGGATAGAATCAAAATCACATGAAGGGTTAGCACCACTTATAATGCCTTGGTAAGGCCACACTTGGAGTTCTGCATCCAGTTTTGATCGCCACGATGTAGAAAGATGTTGAGACTCTACAAAGAGTGCAGAGAAGAGCAACAAAGATTATTAGGGGACTGAAGGCTAAAACATATGAAGAACGGTTGCAGGAACTGTCTAATTTAAGGAAAAGAAGGACTAGGGGAGACATGATAGCAGTGTTCAAATATCTCAGGGGCTTCCACAAGAAGAGGGAGTCAAATTATTCTCCAAAGGACCTGAGCGCAGGACAAGAAGCAATGGGTAGAAACTAATCAAGGAGAGAAGCAACTTAGAACTGAGGAGAAATTTCCTGACAGTTAGAAACAATTAATCAGTGGAATAACTTGCCTGCAGAAGTTGTGAATGCCCCAACACTGGAAGTCTTTAAGAAGATGTTGGATAGCCATTTGTCTGAAACGGTACAAAGGTTTCCTGCCTAGGCAGGGGGTTGGACTAGAAGACCTCCAAGGTCCCTTCCAACTCTGCTATTGTATTTGTATTTGTAAGTAATCTATCACTCCTTTATTTAGTAACCAGAAATCCCCTATGGATTTCTTGATGAAATAAGGGGGCAGGAGGGGGAATGAAATTGTGATTTATAGGTTTGATGATTGGAACGGATAGATTATGGAAAGAAGGAAATTATGACTCAATCTTAGAGAGACAAGATAAAATATAAATGCACTTATAATTGCTGCTTAAAAAATCAGCAAATTCTTTGTAACTTTTTTCTCCTCTCCTCTTTTTTATTTACTTTCCCTTTCCTTTTTACTGTTTTTTTTCTTTTCCCCTTCTTATTATTTTTCTTTTTCTTATATTCTTTCTTATCTGTTCACTGTTTTTCTTTATTCGCTCTATTTCTCCCCTAAAAGTTGTATCTTCTCAAAAATGTCTTTAATTAAAAAAATATTTAAAAACAAACAATAAAGCAGAATTAGTTCATCTGGTTGTGGTTCTGCCCTACCTTGCAAGGATGAATCAGTCTTGCAGGTTTGAAAGTAAATTTCTCTCCCCGCCTACCCTCTACAACTTAAGAGACTAGGGATGGTCCAGAGGTGGGTTGCTCCCAGTTCAGACCGGTTTGGGAGAATCAGTAGCGGTAATATTGGTATGGGTCGCCAAACTGGTAGTGATGGCTGGCTGGCCACGCCCCCCGAACCGGCTCGCTCCAAAGCTCATCTTTGCCACGTGTATCCACACAACTGCCTCCTAGTGCCTACACACAGGTAAGCAGTGCGGGCTGCTCAGGGAGTCCAAGGCTTTGCAACCACCTCCTCCTAAATGGATCGAGTCTCCACACCTCCTCGATGTAAGGAGGTAGGAGGCGGCAGTTTCATTTCCAGCTCCGGGGAGTGGGGAGCAGCCAAATGAGCATGCCAGGATCTGCCGGCTGCGTCTAATCTTCTGCAGTTACTTGTGAGCACGCTTACTCGTGAGCAGGGTGCTCAGCAGCTGGTAGACTGTTGGCTTGCTTGCTTGGCTGCTGCACACACACACAAACACACACCAGAGCTCACAGGCAGTGAACAAAATCACACACTCTACGGACTCTCCAGCTCTCCTGCATTCAGCTCGGCCCAGCCCAGCTTCAGCTAGGGTTGCTGCTTTCTTTGGCCTTTTTTTAATAAAAAAATTACAGCATATTTATTTCCAATCTGAAACATAAATTTGCCAAGCCACACCCATAAAATAAGCCATGCCCACAGAACTGGTAGTAAAACATATTGAAACCCACCCATGGGATGGTCCCGCATGAGTTGTTCATCAGGCCCCCCAATTCCTTCTGGGGGATCACCTTCCTCTTAGTTGACCATCTATGGAGATTCTCCATCATCCAGGTCATGGTTGTCCCAAAGGTGCTTTTTCTACTGGACTTCCTTGTTGTTGTTGTTTTTTCTTTGAAGATGCTTCGCTTCTCATCCAGGAAGCTTCTTCAGCTCTGACTGGATGAGAAGCGAAACGTCTTCCAAGAAAAACAAGAAAGTCCAGTTTGCCTCTTGAAAAAAAGCACCTTTGAGACATTGGTAAAACTACACTTGGAATATTGATCACCGTGGATTTTTTTTAAAAAAAAGATGTTGAGAGTCTAGAACTGAGGGCAGCAACTACACAGCTCTGGAGCCGCATGTGGCTCTTTCATCCCTCTGCTGTGGCTCCTTTTGAGAGGAGCTTCCGATTGGCGGGGGGGGGGGAAAGCACAGAGGCAGGTTTTCCGGTCAGCCACAATTGATAAGACTTTCATTTAGGACAGGTACAGGAAAAAGGACGCCGCACTAGGAGGAGACCTATGGTGAGGGAACCGGACTTCCGGTCAGCAGAGGAAAAAGGATGCCACGCTAGGAGGAGACTCTATGGTGGGGGAACCGGACTTCCGGTCCAGCAGAGGAAAAAAGATGCCACGTTAGTGAGGGGACTCTATGGTGGGGAACCGGACTTCCGGTCATCAGGATGCCATGCTAGGAGGGGATTCTATGGTGGGGTGAATCGGACTTCCAGTCAGCAGAGGAAAAAAGTATGCCGTGCTAGGAGGAGACTCTATGGTGGGGGAACTGGACTTCCAGTCAGCAGAGGAAAAAGGATGCCCTGCTAGAGAAGACACTATGGTGGGGGAACCAAACTTCCAGTCAGCTCCAGAATTGAAGGGGGGAGGCTTCCGGTTAGGAGCTTTGTGGCTCTTTGAGTGCTTAAAGGTTGCCAACCCCTGCTCTAAAAAAGGGGGAGAGAAGAGCAACAGAGATGATTAGGTTGTGGGAACTGGGACTGTCCTGTTAAACAAAGAGAAGGACTAGAGGTGACAATAGCAGTCTTCCAATATTTGAGGGGCTGTCACATAGAGAAGGGGGTCAACCTATTCTCCAAAGCATTTGAGGGCAGGAGACGAAGCAATGGATGGAAGCTTAACAAAGATCTAATCTAGAATGAAGGAGAGATTTGCTGTCCTTGAGAACCATGAATCAATGGAGCAGCTTGCCTCCCAAAGTTGTGGGTGCTCCATCACAGGAGGTTTTCAAGAAAAGATTTGTGGTGGTTTAAGCAGGGGTTGGGCTAGAAGACCTCCGAGGTCCCTTCCAACTCTATTAGTCTGTATTCTGTAAGTTGAAACCCAACGCATCGGAAGCGCGCCAGGGCGGAGAAGTCGTCTTTGCACTATTTTTAATGCAAAATCAACTAATATTTACTTGCGCCTGGGCGGGAAATTCTCCCCAAGTGAGCGGAGGTGCGAGAGAGAGAGAGAGAGAGAGAGAGAGAGAGAGAGAGAGAGAGAGAAAGTGAGAGAAACCAGCAGAGGAAGCAAACATGGGGATCTCAGTCAATTTGCCTCCCAAGATCAGGGGAGGGGAGAGAAAGTTGCACATGGGAGGAGAAGTGTTAAAAACCAGCTGTTTCTAGCGCTGCTGCCTGAAGAAAAATTATGTAAATATTTATGCAGAGACATCTTTGCCGAGTACATCCAAGTCTGCATCATCTTGCCAGGGTGTGGATTCAACAACACAGTTTGGATCAACAGCCTGAAAAAGCAGATGTGCCAATTTCCGGTCCTTGAAGATGACGTTCCCTAATTACACTCTCCTTGCACAACTCATTGGTCTGATTCCATTTTGTTTTGTCACTGTGGCAGAATTAACATGCTACAAAAGATGCCTTGTGTTTGGGGGAAATCCCAGCTACCGCCAACGCAGCAAAGTATACAGCAACCCCGTGATGGCAAACCTATGGCACGCCTATAGCAATAGCAGCTAGACTTATATACCGTTCATAGGGCTTTCAGCCCTCATCTAAGCGGTTTACAGAGTCAGCATATCGCCCCCACAGTCTGAGTCCTCATTTTCACCCACCTCGGAAGGATGGAAGGCTGAGTCAACCTTGAGCCGGTGAGATTAGAACCGCTGAACTGCAGATAACAGTCAGCTGAAGTGGCCTGCAGTACTACACCCTAATACTGCGCCACCCTCGGCTTCCTATCACAAGTGGCACACCGAGCCCTCTCTGCAGGCACGCAAGCCATCGCCCAGCTTCAGCTCCAGCATGGAGCCTCCTGCCAGCCAGCTGATGTTTAGGTCCCCTACCACGCACGTGGAGATGCGCGCCAGGGTGGGTTCCTGCCAGTTCTAACCTCTTCTATAGAAGAGATTCCACAAATCTACAATGCCATTTAGAACCGGTTGCAGCTCCTTCCTCCCCCTCGCCCGTCCACGCACATCATCAAGATGAAGAGCGAGAGGAGGATTCTGGAGTTGAAGTCCACAAGTCTTAAAGCTGTCAAGTTTGAACACCCTTGGGATCTTTTCTAAAGGGTTAGGGGTGCAAGGGTCCTTGTAACTTGACAGCTTTAAGACTTGCCTGCTTCAAATTGCCAGAGTTTCTGAGCCAACATTTTGGTTGCTAAGCAAGAGCGTTGTTAAGTGAGTTCACCACATTTTACGAGGTAATATAGTCTCATGCACATTTCCTTTTTCTCTTTCGTTCTACAGTCCTATATGCCAGCTAGCGTCCTGATTTGATTTCAGCATTCTTAACCCTCTATTTACCTCGTAACTATTATTTTTGTGTGTTGTTTATATTCTTTCATTGATTTTTGTTTCCAGAAAGAAGTCTTAACCACGACAGTAAAACCTCATTTACTTCATCGGAGGAAGCTCTCTTGAATCAATCTCTTTTCTAAAGGCTTTTTAAAAAATAATAATAATGGGAACAGAAGACAAAGTTCTCTCCACACAGAGTTTTCTGGCTTTCCAGGTGACACGCTTTGAAGTGCTTGAAGTGAACTCTGAGAAGTTCACATTTTTTTTTAGACAAAAGGAAATCCACGTTCAGAATGATGGACAAGAGTTTATTCATGGCTTGAGGTAAATCTTTCGATTCATCTCCATTACGGATGCTACTTGGGGGGGAAAAAGCCTACAAACTTTTCCAGCTTTTATTTTCCCCGGGGAGGAGAAGAGCGAGACAGACATCTAAAATGAACTTTCTAATGTTGGAAGAAGTACTTCCAGCTTGCAGTCAAGAGTGACAAGGCCTTGTGCCTTTCTCCGCAGGCAGAAATCTGCAATACATTTTAAAAAAAAATCCAATAGAACATTTTTTAAAAAAAGGTTATTCCTATTAGAATAACCTTAAAACGTTAATGTGGATTTGTAATCATTTCTTGGCCAATGTAGAGAATCATCGGTGATGTCAACAACCTTGCTAAAGATGACCCCGTGACTTGAAGACAAAGAAATGATGCAATGTGAATTTAGTTCAAAGAGTTTTTGGAAGATGCTGGCGTCACTTGTCACAAACCTATCATGGTTTGGTAAAGAGAAGTAGGAAAGTTCTGGTCCTGTTTGCTTCTACGTTACATGCAGGGGTGGGCTGCTGGAGGTTCGCACGGATTCGGGCGATCATCTAGCTAGGATTCTGCCCAGTTTGGCGAATGCCCAAATGCCACCAATGGCTGGCCATGCCCACCCCGCCCTGTCAGGGTTCCAAATAGCATCCGAAAGTAAACCAGAGTCCGAGGCAAAGGATTCCTCAATGTTCCAATTTATTAAGAGAGCCATGTTGGCACATCTGGGGAAACCCGAATCTGAAAGCTTCCCGGTTTCCCCACCCAGTTGAAAGTTCAAGATCTTGCCCCCACACCCAGAAGTCCACCACATGGTCCAATCTCCCACTGCCATGCTGGCAGCTTCCACCCATCCAGTTCAGGTCAGGTGTAGAGATGCAAAGACAAAGGATGACCTTGGCTTCTAGAAAGAATTTTGTTATGGCTACATAGCATCTAACTCTGTACAATCCCCCCCTCCCATTTTCCCACAATAGAAAATGCATACCAGAAGTTCGGGAAGGCCAGAACGGGGCCCAGGTAGGGGCAACCCACCCCCCCCTCCTGTGACTAGGACCACCACACCCACCCAGCAACGGGGGCAACAAATCTGTTTGCTGCAATTTTTGAAGCCCACCCCTGATTACATGCCTTTTTTTGGGGGGGGGTCAAGATTTATTGCTAATAAAATCAAAAGATGAAAATCAAGTTTGGAGATTCTACAATGGCCATGCCCGAGATGGGTCCCCATCATTTAAACTTCTTATTCAAGCTAAAACTCTCCAGGAAAGGAAAGAACACAAAGATCAATGAATGAGACAACACAGCCCAAAAATAGTAGTTAAGGAGAATTCACACGCGTACACACACACAGCCACACACCACCACACACACACATGTAATAGTATAATGTATATGTTATGTATAGTAATATGTAGGTATAGTATGTGTATATGGATATGTATATTAATATTTTATAGTAAGGTGTAATAGGATATGATATATGTATATGTATATGTATGTATAGTGATTGTATATGTATATGTATATGTATATGTATATGTATGTATGTAATAGTATATGTAATGTATATGTATATGTATATGTATATGTATATGTATATGTATATGTATATGTATATGTAATGTATATGTAATGTATGTATATTGTATATGTATATGTATATGTAATGTATAGTGTTTGTGTATGTATATGTATATGTATATGTATATGTATATGTATATGTATATGTATATGTATAGTATAGTATATGTATATTATATGTATATGTATATGTAATGTATGTGTATGTGTATGTGTATGTGTATGTGTATGTGTATATGTATATGTATATGTAAATATTATATGTATATGTATGTATGTGTATATGTAATGTATATGTATATGTATATGTAATGTATATGTAATGTATATGTATGTAATATATTATAGTATATGTATATGTAATGTATGTGTATGTGTATATGTATATGTATATGTAATATATTATATGTATATGTATATGTAGATGTATATGTATATGTATATGTATATGTATATGTATAGGTATATGTATATGTAAGGTATATGTAATGTATATGTATAATGTAATGTATATGGATGTATATGTATATGTAAGATATTATATGTATATGTATATGTAATGTATGTGTAGGTGTATGTGTATGTGTATATGTATATTATATTATATGTAATATATGATATGTAGATGTAGATGTAATGTATGTGTATGTGTATGTGTAATGTGTATGTATATGTATATGTATATGTATAGTATATGTATATGTATAGGTATCCAAGTGGTTTAAATTTACTAGAGGTAATCAGCCAAAATAGCAACAGATGAGTAAGATAAGAGCATTAAGAATGGTGAAATGCAAATGAAATATATAGAAGTGGAAAGAATATAAGGTGAGCGATATCGATTGGCAATTGCTATTAGAAAGAACAGGAAGCCCCTGTTTATATTGTATTGTGTAAACGTGGTGTACGTCTAAGTTTTGTTTTGTGTGTATTTACATGTTTGTAAATATATATTTTTTAAAAAATAAACTCCTTATTCAAGCTAAACTCTCACAGTAAGTTAAAAAGCAGAATTTGGTTGATAGTACTGGGGACTATGAGAGATTTAATAGGGTTTCATGCCAACAAAGGTAACCCACTAGTGTGGCCAATTATCTGGGCTGAATATGACAGGAGGACGTCTAGACAAACCACTTCTCTTTCTGCACCTTGTGACTAAATTCTTATACAGGTAGTCTAGCTGTTCCCTTCATCTGGCACCTCTGCGCATGCACACACTGGGAACAGGCTCCAGTTGTTCTTCTGCCTCACTAATGTCTGACTCCGAAGGGAGCTGATAACTGGCATACGGCTCTGGCCCCTTCTCTGCCTCCGGCACAGAGGCCTCATCAGAGCCTTCCCCAGACTCCAGGACTGGCCCATGTTCCTCCCCAACCTCCCTACTGTCCAAATCTTCTGCCAGCTCCTCTGGCCACTGGCGGGCTGTTAGGTAAGCTCCCCGTTGGGAGAGCGAGTGGGTTCAGAGAAGCGTTGTTAAGAGTTGTGTTGGAGAACACACAAACCAGCATACAGAGACACTGCAGTTTAAATAGGCTTTTACTTTCGTGGAAATAGAGGTCAAAGTCCATCAAACAGTCCAAGTCATACACGCATAAGACAGTCACTCATCAATGTCTTTCAGTTAAGGGATAATCCAAAAAACATAGTCCATAATCATACAAACAGTGTGATACTCAAAGTTTGTTAGCAGTTGCAAACTTACAATAGCTCACAGTGCTTTTCTAACAGCCAGCTTCCAAAACACTCAGATCAGATCAGCATCTAACAGAGAGCTAACAGTCACTCTGGCTCCCTCTTATGGTCGATTGAGGAAAACAGCAGCCAGTCACATTTTACAGTATGATTAAAGAAACAGGTATAGCATTGTTACATGATTTATATATTGCCAACCCAACCATTAGAAGTATATTCCTAACAAGGGCCACAACACAAATGTGAAGGAAAATCAGAACAGATATGATATGGTATATGTTGCAGAGAATGCAAAAGTCAACTTTCTGGAAATTTCAGATTTAATTTTTTTTTATGACAGCGGTGCAAGGTTTTAACCCCTTGAAGACACTGGGCAGATAAATTTAAAATTAGATGTAAGATACCAGCAGGCTGGGTGGGAGCAAAGGGAACAGCACAAGGCACACATTCTACCAAGATACTCTTACTACAAGCTCCCACACAGCGCAACTAATCATGGAAATAAAGTGTTATGCCTTCATTTCCATTCTGTGGAGACAGCGCATATTATTTCCCTAACACACCAGGACTCCCGAGTTCCATGCAGTAATTTCCATCTGAGCAGAGAACCACAACAGGCGTGTGTGGGTGGGGGTGTACACTCGGCGGCAGTGTGTGTGTGTGTGTGTGTGTGTGTGTGGTGCTAAAGTTGTAGCGAGTTATATAGGCTTAAGAGAGATGGGGAAGGGTGGGAAAGCCTTGCAAAAATAGATCCCTTCCCCCCTCCATCTTAGATACTCCGTTCTTGCATGCCCCACCTCCCATCCATTTAATTTTATAATCAAGGCAATGGAACTCTTTTTTTTTCCTAATGACCTTCACTGTGAATAGCAGCACAAAAGGGGTTGGGAGGCTTCTGAGTGAGGCTAAATTAATAGAACAGAACAGAAACAGAGTAAAGTAAAGTAGAGTGGAGTAGAGTAGAGTAGAGTAGAGTAGAGTAGAGTAGAGTAGAGTAGAGTAGGAAGGGTAGAATAGAATAGATTGGAAGGGACCTTGGAGGCTTCTAGTCCAACCCCCTGCCTAGGCAGGAAACCCTAAACCACTTCAGACAAATGGATATCCAACATCTTCTAAAAACTTCCAGTGTTGGAGCATTCACACTTCTGGAGGCCAGTTGTTCCACTGATTAATTGTTCTTACTGTCAGGAAAGTTCTCCTCAGTTCTAAGTTGCTTCTGTCCTTGATTAGTTTCCACCCATTGCTTTTTGTTCTGCTCTCAGGTGCTTTGGAGAATAGTTTGACTCCCTCTCCCTCTGGAAGAGCCGAGTGGCGCAGTGGTTAGGGTGCAGTACTGCAGGCCACTTCAGCTGACTGTTATCTGCAGTTCAGCGGTTCTAATCTCACCGGCTCACGGTTGACTCAGCCTTCCATCCTTCCAAGGTGGGTGAAATGAGGACCCAGACTGTGGGGGCGATATGCCTGACTCTGTAAACCGCTTAGAGAGGGCTGAAAGCCCTATGAAGCGGTATATAAGTCTAACTGCTATTGCTATTGCTATTCTTTATGGCAGACCCTGAGATATTGCAAGACTGCTATCATTTCTCCCTTGGTCTTCTTTTCATTAAACTAGACATACCCAGTTCCTGCAACCGTTCTTCATACGTTTTAAGCCTCCAGTCCTTTAATTTGCATTAACTTGCGATGAATTAAAATTACAGACAATCCTCGACTTACACTGTTCGCTTAGCAACTGGCAACAGTGAAGAAAGGGAATGGTGGCAGCATCCCCCAAGTTACCATGATGAAAATGTGGACGTCTGGCCACCAGCATAGCAATGGCAATAGCACTTAGACCAGGGGTGTCAAAACTCAAGGCCCAGGGGCTGGCCTTGGCCCGCAGGGTGCTTAGATGTGGGCCCCCAGGGCCGCCTGGAAACAGCAAAGGACTGCTCATGGTAACTCAGCGTGGAGCCCCGTTTTGTTGACAGAGTACTCGGGCCACTACAGTGCCCCCAACATGAGTGACGTTGATCAGGCCACACCCACCCTGGCCATGCCCCCCTTGGCCACGCCCCCTGCCCCCCCCAAGATCAAAACACAACCCTGATGCAGCCCTCAGTGAAATCAAGTTTGTGTCAGCGTTCCAAATATCATGCCGAATTAAATCAGAGTCCAAGGCAGAGCTATCCTTTAAGTTCCAATTTTAATAGACATGTTGGCAACAAACTGTGGAATCCCAAATCTAAAAGCTTCCTGGGATTCCACCCAGTTAATTTCATGGTCTTATCCCCACACCCATAAATCCATCACATGGTCCAATCTTCTTTCGCCACCCTGGCATCTCCACCCAGCTGGTTCCGGCCAGGTGCGAGGTGCGGAGACAAAAGATGACCTTGGACTTCTAGAAAAGGAATGACAACAACACATTCCTCAATTCTACCCCCTTTCTATTCCCCCTCCCAATTACTACACTAATGAAACAGCATAATGAAAATAATAAGAGTGTAGCAGGCCAAAGATCTTAAAAAGGAATATAACTGCAGGCCTGACAGTTTGACACTCCTTACTTAGACTTATATATAATTCCACAGTCCTTTGTAGCACTCTCTGGCCGATTTACAGGTCATCATATTGCCCTCAACAAACTGGGTCCTCATTTAACCAACCTCAGAAGGATGGAAGGCTGAGTCAACCTTGAGCCGGTCAGGATCGAACACAGTGGGCAGAGTTTGCCTGCAATACTGCATTTAGCCACTGCGCCACCAGGGGTGTCAACCAGCATGTATTCACGATGATTGCAGTATCCTAAGCTCAGGTGATCACCATTTGCGACCTTCCCACCTGGCTTCCAACAAGCAAAATCAACAGGGGAAGCAGGATTTACTTAAGGACCACGTGACTCACTTAGCAACAGCTGCAATCCCCTCATGACAAAGAGGTCATAAAACCTGGGCACAGTTCAGAATTCGAAGGACTCTTGTCATTGACAGTTTGACAACATAAATCAGTGGATGTTGACCAAAATAAACCCTACCGTACTAAGTGCTATTTACTCCTGAGTAGGAACCATTTCTCCGTCTGTAACTTATAACGTTTTCATGCTCTCATTCATCTGAAATGAAACGCAGTATGCCTTCCTTACTCTTCTTTTGCACAATAGTGCTTGGATGAGTCAATAAGTCACTGGTGGGAAATGAACTTTGATTCATACTCTTAGCCCACAATCCTGGGTATATTCATTTGAAACATTCTCACAGGTCACCACATTATTTAAAAAAAAAAAAAAAAAAAAGATGTAGAGACTCTGGAAAGAGTGCAGAGAAGGGCAGAAAGAATGATTAGGAGCTGGAAGCTAAAAACATATGAAGAATGTTGCAGGAATTGGGTTTGTCTACTCTAGTGAAAGAAGGACTAGGGGGACATGATAGCAAGTCTTCCAATATTGCCACAAAGAAGAGGGCTTCAACCCACATTCCAAAGCACCTGAGGGCAGGACAAGAAGCAATGGATGAAAACTAATCAAGAGAGAAGCAACCCTAGGACAAGGAGAACAATTAACAGTGGAATGACTTGCTTCCAAAGTTGTGGATGCTCCATCACCAGAGGTGGGGTTGCTCCTGGTTCAGCCCAGTTCAGCTGAACAGTAGTGGCGGTTTGTGGAAGGCTCCGCCCACCTGCCCGGATGGGTTCCCGCGAGAGTGCATATGCGAGCATGAGCAAACCGGTAATACATCGGTTAGCAACCCACTACTGTCCATCACAGTAATACATTCATAGCAAACAGAACTCCGAGGCATGCAGGTTCCTCTAAGAACAGCTTTATTAGACGTATCATATTGGCACAGACTGGTGAAAACTGACTCTAAGGGTTCCCGTGGTTTTCACCTAGTTAAAAGTAAAAGTTTTTCCCCCTTTCCCAAACAGTCACATGGTCCATCAAGGTGCTTTCCCAGTTGCTTGGAAACTTCACTCCTCCTCTTTCAGCCACCTGTGGGAATGTCCTTGGTTCTCAGGGGAAACTATTTTGTTTTGCCTACAAACCCCAGCTACGTATCTCTATTGCAACCGCTGTGGCTGCCTTGAAGCCTCCATATGGCCTCGGTCAGACCAGCTTCAGAGTTGACACATACATCAAAAATACCTTGCAATATATTTTGTATCCAACACCCAGAAGTGACTGTATGTTAGCCATTATCATCTCTATACCTCCTGCAATTCTGGAAGAGAGAAACAATGGCAAACCAATGAGAAGGACCATGTAGTCTCATGATGGCAAACTTATGGCATGCGTGCCACAGGTGGCACATAGACCATATCTGCCATCATATGATCTGTCACGCTGTAGCATACATGTGCACACCCGAGCCAGCCTGATTTCCGGCTTTCTGGAGGGCTGGGGGGAGGCCATTTTCACCTCCACAGGCTTCAGGAAAGTCTCCGGAGCCTGGGAATGGCACCCCCCCTCCTGTGGGGCAGGGACCGTGTGCTCATTGCGCAGGTGGCGGGGCACATTGAAATTGGGGGTTGGGTGGGGGCACGCGCATGGGTGCAATAGTGCGCATGCACACAATTTTGGCACGCCTTTACAAAAAGTGTTCACCATCACTGATGTAATCCATACCCTTGAACCAAATAGGTTGTATCCTAGTACACCAATTCAACAGTAATACAGATGCCAGTTTTATTCTCTTCCTTCTAACAGACGTTTCAAAAAGATTACAAAATTCTGCCTGATCACCGCCGCTATTTATTATGAGAGTCCATGTGTGTGAGGCAAAAGTCATTCCTCATTTAATTTTACCTTGCTTGACTTTACAATGTTAAGTAGCGGTCAAAGTTGCTACACATTTACATTCATTTATCCTCCGTTACTAGAGTTATCAATTAGCTAGCTTTAAAAAAAAAAAATCAGTCACCGCCGATTAAAATTTTAAGTATTTCAGGCCTTTTATTTAAGTGATTGATAACTTGTTTAAATCATTCCAGTACTGTAGGAAATTAACTCTGTAGATTTTAGATATTTTATAATAACTTATTTAATAATCGTTCATACCTTTTCATCCTAATTATGTTATAATTGCATTTAATTGCGGCAGCTGACTGTAATAATAAACCTGCTATGGCTACAGAAGTTGGGTAGCCTGCTGAAGATCCCTGCCTGTCAAGAGAATTACAGGAGGGACTGCATTTTCTATCCGTACACTAGTCCTCATGAACAACCTCAAAGTGTCTTCCTATTCTCAGAGTCTTTCAGAAACTTCTTAAAACAGTTTTTTCTCATGGAGTCTGAGTATAGGTAGGTTCTCAACATACGACCACAATTGAGCACCAAATTTACGTTGCAAGACAGTTGTTAAGTGAATTTGCCCCATTTTAACGACCTTTTTCGCCACAGTCGTTAAACGAATCGTGGCAGTTCTTAAGTTAGTAATACAGTTTGTTAAGTGAATCGTGCTTCCCCCATTGACTTTGTTTGTCAGAAGGCTGCAAAAGGGGATCACATGACCCCAGGATACGGTCATAAGGTGTGAAAAGCAGTCATAAGTCACTCTTTCAGTACCGTCATAATTTCAAACGGCCACTAAAGGAACTGGTGTAAAATTGAGGACTACTTGCAGTCATGTCCATCCACCCCTTGGCAATGGCAGGGAGAATAAGTAAGGAAGCAAGAATTGCAAAGGCCTGCGTTTTTATATCAGACTTAAGGGGTAAGGTGTAGGATTTTCGAAACTGTGATAGAATTGCCATTCATTCTCTTACAGGTTTACAGCCAGTTGCTTAGCAACTGTTGAAGTTACAATGGATTTGGGTGGGCTTCAAAATTACAGCAACAGGTCCTCTGCCCGGTCCTGGGCGGGCGTGGCCATGGTGGGCTTGGTTGCTGGTGGGCGTGGGCCATGGTGGGAGTGGCCTAGTCGGGCCTCGTGCACCACGGGAGAGGGGCGTTTTCACCTTCCCCAGGCTCCAGAGGCTTTCCGAGTCTCTGGGAGGGTGAAAACTGCTTTTCCCAGGCCCCCGGAGGCCCTCCAGAGGCTGTTAGTGTCACCACAAAGAATTAGAGTTATGCATTAAGTTCCAGTGAAGCTGATTTATTGCTCATGCCAACTCACAAGAATCTGGGCAACTAATGGTCAGCACTAGATAAGAGTCAACGGAATTCTAGGGGGCTGGAATTGGTTATTTGTGGGAATGTAATGATTCCAGGCTGATTCCTCTCTTGATTCCGCCTCCAGAGTCCTACTCCTCCTCTTCTCCTTCTTCTTTTCCTTCACCTTCTCTTCCTCCACCACCTCCCCTCCTCCTCTTCTCCTTCTTCTCCCTTCACCACCTCCCCTCCTCCTCTTCTTCTCCCCCTCTTCTCCTCCTCCTCCTCTTCTTCTTCCTCCCCTGCTCCTCCTCTTCTTCTCCTTCTTCTTTTTCCCCTTCCCTTCTCCTCCCCCTCCTCCCCCTCTCCTTCTCTTCCTCTCCCCTTCTTCTTCTCCTATCCCCCTCCTCCTCTCTCTCTCTCCTCATCTCTCGTAATTCATTAGGATGAAGTATTTGGACTTTCTTCTGGCTGGATCTGTTTTGTAACATAACAGCCTTTTTAGTTGTAGTTCAAAACAGTCGACAGGATGGTCAAAAGTGAAGCTATTGAAGCACTGCTATTTTGCAACTTCTTCTCCCTATCTTAGCTGAAAAGGTTAAAGTATTTGTTTATTTATGACAGTTTCTTATTCATTTAGTATGATTTGGAGGCCACCTTTCCAAGCAACCTTGTTTAAAATAAATAAGTGAACGTGTGGGGTTGTATACACACACATGCTAGTCTTTGTAACCAAGATCTCCCATGACAGCTTACAACACCTGCTTCCTATTTCAAAGATCTGCTCCTTATTGCGATTAAGCGGTAGGGTGTTCCTTTTCAAGTTTAATAAAGAGCGCAATTTGTTCTTCATTTTATTTAGCCCTGCTTTTTTGCACTTGCGGTTAAATTAAAGCAATTTTAATTTAACCTGCCATCTGTTTTAAATTGTTTGAGATTTCATTGTTATCCAGTTCTGCTGCTTCCTTTTAATGGTTTGTTTCAAAATTGTTTTTGCTCTTTATCAGGGGTTGGCATTTACTTCCAAGGTACTCACGCAATGCTCCACAGATTATTTTATATTTATTACTCAATATTAATTAATTATAATAACTAACTTAAGTCCTATTATTTCCAACAGTAGCAGTTATAATTAACCAAATCCAGTGCTACTTCTTAACCCCAGAAGCAACCTGCATATAAACCCAGTATATCAATATTAAATCAATGAATCTTCAATCCAGCACCTGTCTGTATTAATGCTTGGATTTTTTTCCCCACATGGACATGAGGGGGAAAGGTGCTTTTTCAACAGTGGACTTCTGAAAGCTTTTGCTTTCCTTTTCAGGGTCCAATTAAACTCTGAGAAAAAACTGGACTGTGTTACTTATTAGGATAGTTTTTCCAAAATCCGATTCATTGAATTTATTTATTTATTATTTATTTGTTAAATTTCTAGGCCGCTCAATCCCAGAGGACTCCGGGAGGCTTACAAAGAAAGGGAAAAAAAAGAAAAGCAAAATAAAAGAATAATTTAAAAATTCCCAACACGCATACATTTCTAATCGGGGCTGGACCTTAACAATAAGGCCAACAGCCCCAGGCCTGCCAGAACAGCCAGGTTTTAACAGCTTTTCTGAAGGCCATGAGAGTGGATAAGGTCCGGACCTCTGGGGGTAGCTGGTTCCACAGGGTCGGAGCAGCCACAGAGAAGGCCCTCCTCCGGGGGCCCGCCAGCCAACATTGTCCAGCTGACGGCATCCGAAGGAGGCCCACCCTGTGGGATCTTATTGGCCGTTGGGAGGTGTGTGGCAGTAGGCAGTCTCGCAGATACATTCAATGCATCAGAATATGTATATTCTACTAATGTTCTTCATGTTTTGTCACACCAAATACAAGTAGTCTTCCACTCCAGGGGTGGGTTCCAGATCCAACCGTACCGGTTGGAACGGGCCCGGCAGCGTCCACATGAACGTGCGCAGTGCACGCATGCGTGTTAGTGCCTCCGCAATGCTCCAGCTGCTCAGTGGAGTGTCGTGCAGGTGCTGTACATACTGTGCTCATGCGCGGTAGCGCCGAAGACTTAAAAGACCAGTAAGGAGCTCAGGTGGGCAGGGGGCCCTCCAGAACGGTATCCAGTGCTCCGGGCAGGCGCTGGTACGCCTGTACCAGGCGTACTACCTGCAACTCACTACCGTTCCACTCACAAACATTATTTAGTGACCATTAAAATTACAATGGCACTGGAAAAAATGAGGTATGACCATTTTTCAGATTTATGACCACTGCAGTGATCACATGATCAAAATTCATGCGTTTGGCAACTGGCATGTATTTATTGCGGTTGCAAATGTCCCTGGGTCATGTGATCCCACTTTTGTGGCCTTCTGACAAGCAAAGTCAATGTGGAAGCCTGATTCACTTAACAACCATGTTACTAAATTAACAGCTGCAATGATTCACTTACAACCGTGGCTAGAAACATCATAAAATGGGGAGAAACTCGCTTAACTACTGTCTTGCTTAGCAACGGAAATTTTGGGCTCCGTTGTGGTTGTACATCGAGAAGTACCTATTGTTCTGACCGAGGCTTCCTCAAAAGCATGAAGCAGATTCCTGGTCCCGACAAAACCCCTTTTATTAAACGAATGTGAATTCCTCTCCTTCACATTCAGCAAAGGCGTTGGCAAACAGTCTTTCAAGGTGAATTTATGACCGCAGACCTTATCTAGCTTGGAAAGCTGCCATGCAAATATTTTTCCAAGCGCAGTGCAGTGCAAGGAAAGACTGGCACAGAGTCTCTGAGATTCACGGGCAGATCTTCACACTCTTGAAACAAACTAACGAACAAACGAATTGTTTCCTGCAAAAGCCCACTCCCCTTTCACTCCTCTTTTATTTCCTCTGGGAGGGGCCATTCACCGTCCACCTGTGGCTTTACTCCCAAATTGACCCTGATTTCTTAGCTGTTCTTTTCTTCTGGTAACTCTGCGCATGCGCACACTGGGTAACAGGCTCCAGCCTGTTCCTCTGCCTCACTGATGTCTGACTCTGAAGGCAGCTAATAACTGGCATATGGCTCTGGCCCCCTCTTGCCTCCAACACAGAGCCCTCGTCCGAGCCTTCCGAGACTCCAGGACCAGCCCATGTTCCTCCCCAACCTCCTCACTGTCCGATTCTGCTGCCAGCTCTGCTCATTTGATTAAAACTGAAAAGAGTCCTTATTTCGAACCTCTCCGTGGCCCCAACCTATACCAGCATTTATTAAAGTTCCTGTTTCTTGTATGACTGCCTTTCAACTTTTGAGTGACTTCACGAGAAGTGGAGCTCGTAAGCACTCTGAGAAGATAAAAGGAGAGAGCTGACTTGGGAATGGAAAAACAAATCCTGAAAAAGTCAGAAAGAATGGCCAAGAGCAATTTTTCCGTTGGTTTTCTGATAAATTTCACAACTGATGGCCAAATATGCCTTTTTTCAGGCTCGTCCTCGGTGTGCATGTTTTCCAATGAGACAAACCGAGACAGAAAGATCATTTTTGTTAAATAAGGGGAACGGATGAGACAGGACTCAGGCTTCAGTGATAACAACAGCTCTTTATTCAGCAAACTATGTACAGATCCAAAGCTGGCCTACTGCTCCAGTCTCAATATCTAACAATTTACCATTTCATGCATTTATCAGAATATTCAGACGAAAGGATTCCCTCATTGAAAGATGGAACCCCGATCTTTAGCTTACATCCCTTTTTACAGTTACCATAACCAAGAAATCTGAAAGAGGACAGTTGATTGGACTGGATAATAGCAGGCATGTTTATCAAAATGAGGTCTGAAGGGGAATAAATTGTAGGAGAAAGCTTGCTTAGGGTTCTCAAAAGAGATAAGCCAGGCCCCAATTTGTACGAACAAACTTTTCTTTCTGGAGCTAGTCTCCAGCTTGTTTATCAGTTAGAATGTTAAAAACTAATAATCTTGAACGTCACTTTAAAAGAAAGAATATAACGCAGATTAAACTACAAAGTAACTGATCTGTTAGTTAACAAACTAACAAATAATAAACCCTGTTATTTGTCTCTCATAACCAGGCAGGCCACTTGGGATGCCATTTTGAAATAAACAAGCCATTTTGAGAATTCAGTCTAAGCCTTTGAATGTGCACCCGGACCGAACATTAAACTATTCTTTACTAAATCTTCCTGGGTACAATATTCTTTCACTGGACAATATCTGAAAAATGGGGGACTTTCTGTTCAGTTTTGATGAAGACTAAATTCTTCTTTGGGTCCCATTTTGATCTTTTACCACAACTCATAGGATACCGTATCCAGGCAACACTGTATCCAGTCGTATTGTAAATTAATTTAATATCCTGGTAGAAAAAGAAGGAAGGAAGGAAGGAAGGAAGGAAGGAAGGAAGAGGAAGGAAGGAAGGAAGGAAGGAAGATCCCACTAAATTATTACTGCACAAATGAAATTTTATGCTAAATAAAATAAATATCTGTTCCTGGATTCTTCCTAGAGAAGCGGGAGTACACATGAACATCATGCATAATAAAGAAACTGCAATAGATTAGAATTTAGTGGGCCTTATCTAATGAGATATCAGCTATTTCTGCAAATGTGATAAGCTTAACTAATGGCCTTCTGATTCATATATTATAACCCCATCTCTGAGAAGCAAAAGGAGAATTTAATTACAATAATTAAAGCAAATAGGCTTTTTTTTAAAAAGCCAAGTTGGAATGTAGCATTCTAAGATATTTTAGGAATATATTTGAAAGATAGACAGGGTGTGAATTCCCAAGAGAAAAAAATGACAAAATAAGAACCATTAATAGTTTTTTTTTTAAAAAGGCAGGAGGGGAGGTTTTAACAGTAACCTTCTCTACATCTTGACATGCAGGCATAAAAAAACTCATTTTCCAGCTTCAACGTTTAGCCACTCAGTTGTTTTCATGCTAATGAGTTAGTATAAACGAAAATTAGTTTTTGTAGAAGTGAATGAGTCTTAATCTGATTAGATAGTTCATCCTGGATTAATGGCTATTTTTTCCCCTAATCGGCCATATCCTGTTTCTTTATCATTTTTGATGAAAAGTCTTAACTTTACCCCAATTATCATCAAGGGTTTTCAGCCATTTGTTCTGTGAATGTCCAGAGAGATTGCCCCGAGCACCATTTTGTACATTCTTAATTCGCCCCCCACACACCCCTAAATGGCACCATATATCTTCAATTGGCGCTACTTTTTCTCAGAAGCCACATATGGGTTTTCAGCACCTGAGCCTACATCACATGGCATAAACATGCTACAATATCCTTTCCCTCCATGTCTGCTCGGTCCCTTTTCCATTGTTTTCATTTGTTCCACAGCCTCAAATAGACTTTAGCTGCTCATTTCAAGATTGGTCACTGTAGCTGTAGCAATAGACGTAGTTTTAGATCAACATGATATGGCATCGGTTTGTTAATTTGGTCTACCTAATAGAAGAGTTAAGTATGGAGACCATGGGATTGCCAATGGACATGGCAAAATCTATGCCATTATCGTTTTTTTGCTAACTCAAGATGGAAGCGGTTTCAAATAACAGAATAATAAATCTTGAAGTCCTGAAGGGACCTGGAGGTCTTCTAGTCCAATGGTCCCCAACCTTTGCAGCTGTGGGGGGAGAGAACTGGGCCACGCAGTCAAGTGGCGGTCCGGCAAGAATGCACATGGGCACAGCTCAACTTGCATGAGAGGTGGGCTGGCACCAGAGGTGGGTTCCTGCCAGTTCTAACCTCTTCTATAGAAGAGGTTCCAAAAAACTACTGTGCTGTTAGAACCGGTTCCAGCTCCCTCCCCCTGCCCATCCGCCCCAACGCTTGCCCCACCCACCACTCACTGATGGCTGTCTCACCAATCTCCCGCCCCCCTCTAGGAGTCCTATCTAAACCTTACATTCTAAAGCTGTCATGTTTGAACATCCCTGGGGTTTCTAACGGGTTAGGGATGCCAGGGTCTTGTAACTTGACAGCTTTAAGACTTGCGTGCTTCAAATGCCAGAGGTTTTCCTGAGCCAATCTGACTGGAGGAGGAATTCTGGGAGTTGAAGTCCACAATCTTAAAGCTGCTAGTTTGAACACTCCTGGGGTTGTTGTTTTTTTCTAAGGGTTAGGGGTGCAGGGGTCTTGTAACTTGACAGCTTTAAGACTTGTACACTTCAATGGCCAGAGTTTCTGAGTCAACAAGACTGGAGGAGGAATTCTGGGAGTTGAAGTCCACAAATCTTGAAGCTGCCTAGTTTGAAACACCCCTGGGTTGTTTTTTTTCTAAAGAGTTAGGGTGCAAGGGTCTTGTAACTTTAAGACTTGCATGCTTTCAAAATGCTAGAGTTTTTGAGCCAACATTTTGGTTGCTAAGCAAGAGCGTTGTTAAGTGAGTTTCACCACATTTTACAAGTTTGGCCACACCCACCCAGTCACATAGCTGGCAAGCCACTCCACCTGGTTCACATGGCCGGCAAGCCATTCCCACCTGGTCACATGGCCGGCAAGCCACTCCCACAAAGCAGGCCACACCTGCAGAAGAGGTTCTAAAAAAATTGAAACCTACCACTGGCTTGGCACATACATGCATGAGTGGTGCAGTTCACCTTATGCAGTTGAACTGCTTGCCCATGTGCACACATGCCAGCGTGCTGCTTGTAAAAGTCGAGCTGCATGCACACATATGGGCATCAACCTGCTGTAGGAAGTTAGCACCCACACCCTCTCCTAGGAAAATGAAATATTGTAGGAAATCTTAAAAAGGCAGAATAATATACCTCCCTGGATGAGAAATGGAGCAACATGCTTTTTAAGGCAGGAACAGACTCATTCTTAATAGCCCCCACCCTCCTCAAAGCCCCAGCAGATGTCAGCAACTTAAGAAACAGCTGGGTCTATTCATAAGCAAATGCCCCCACCCAAGATCAACAAAGGTAGGATTAGCCCTCAGACAGAATAGGAATTGTCCAAAGCATTTTCATTACATCATCACACCGCAAGGTTCAACCAAGCTTTGGTTGACTCACGACACTACAAAGTTACCCCTGCATGACCCATGGGAGTCTGACAACTGATCAGAATACATTGCTTACACTAGGAACAGGAAGCTCCAAGGAGGGACCCAAGAGAGCGCTTGCGCTCTCTCTCTCTCGCTCTCTCTCTCTCTCTCTCTCTCTCTCCTCTCTCTCTCTCTCTCTCTAATTCTTACTAAAGCTCTGCCTGAAGAAGGTAGATCTGTTATGTAGAATAGGCTGGCTCAGGCCTTAATGGCCCATTGACAAAGGTGGAGCAGGAGGACAATGAATTTCTGCCTCGCTTTTAGGGGAAAATATTCTGCCCTTTTAATATTTCCTAAAATATCTCATTTTCCTAGGAGGGGGGTGGGTGCTAACTTCCTACATTTGAACGAGACTGTGTAAGAGTGCAGTGTTCAAGCACTTTCCAAATTCATTTCATCGATTTTCTTTCCTGAAACATTCAAAATTACAACTTGACAGCCTGGTGATCTGTTCTTTTCTAAAGACAAAATGATGGTGCTCAGCTGTTTTCCTTTTTTCTCCTTCCAAATTCAGACGACCCCTCTTTCTCTAGGAATCTGACATTCCTGTGGAGAACAAAGGAGTGGAATGGCGCGGAAGAAACACCATGAAGAAGATGGGCATTTTCCTGGAGTCACACAGTAAGTAAAACAGTTGTGCCCCCCCCCCCAAACAAAATAATTATGTTTTACGTGCAAGCTAAAACGGAAACAAAATCTTACCCACTCTTTCAACCAATCCTGAGTTTGGAGAAGGCTTTCAAACTTTTCTTCTCACTCCACCTACTGCTATTATAGAGAACTGCATGAAAGGAAAAAAAAGTCTGTTGTGTGACCAACTTTTTTCCCTGTTTTTCCTGAGTGGGAAGGCAAAGTCTGTTACTCTGTGTGTGTAGTGTATAAAATAATCTCTAGACGCATAAAAGTGCAGCTAGGCTCCTAAAATGCATGTTCTCTGCAAAAGATACACAGAGGGAGGGAGAGAGAAAGAGGGACAGAGAAAGAGAGAGAGAGAGAGTGAGGGAGAGAGACAGAGAGAGAGAGAGAGACAGAGACAGTGAGTGAGAGAGAGAGACACAGACAGATGGACAGAGAGAGAGAGAGAGAGAGCTCTTCAAATATTATTAAATAGAGACTTTGAAAATGGACTCTTAGAGGCAAGTGCTGTAAACATTACACAAGGGAGAACTAGCCATTGTTGTGTGTGTGTGTGTGTGTGTGAGAGAGAGAGAGAGGGGGGGGGGGAGGGAGGGAGGGAGAGAGAGAGAGAGAGAGAGAAGTTAGCCAGGCAAATTTTCTAGAAGAGATTTTGTAACCAAGCTAACGGATGGGGAGATAAGTTTAATTCCCACTCCCTTGCATGTCTGATATTTGAACAACTAATAAAGTATGATGTCATATCACCCCATCTGCTTCTACAAGTTTCTCTAAGGAGCTTGTAGAAGGCATGTCTATACGCTTCTATTTTTAGTAATCAGTTTTGTGTAGTCCAAAAAAAAAAATATGTAAAGAGAGGAAGAAATTGGGGGTGCGCATAAAGGATCAACTCAGATATTTTGCCTGAACTGGTTCAGAAGCGTGCTATTCAGTTAGACGATTTGATTTGGAAACCCCATTCAGTCTAGAAAGTCGGTTGGATCTCTTTCCAAGCAAATGAGCAAATCCAAATTTACATGGTACAGGTGGTCCTCAACTTACAACAGTTCAATTAGTGACCGTTTGAAGTTACAACGTCCCTGAATAAAAGTGTCTTATGGCCATTTTTCATACTTACAACCATCACAGCCTCCCAATGGTCACATGATCAAAATTTGGATGCTTAGCAACTGACTCATATTTATGACGGTTGCAGTGTCCTGAGATCATGTGATCATCTTTGGCGATTTTTTTTTTTTGCCCAAGCAAAATCAATGGGTAAACCAGATTCACTTAACAAGCAAGTTACTAATTTAACTACTGCAGTGATAGAATAGAATTCTTTATTGGCCAAGTGTGATTGGACACACAAGGAATTTGTCTTTGGTGCATAAGCGTACATAAAGAAAAATAAAATGGAATACATTCATCAAGAATCATAAGATATAACACTTAGTAATAATAATGATAGGTTACTAATAAACAATCAAATTAAACTAGGAAACAAGTAAAACAATATAAATTTTAAAAGATATAAGCAACATGGTTATAGTCATAACGGGGGAGAGATAGATACTAGGAAGGAAGAGAAGAAGAATAGTAATACAGTTTTAGTAAATAATTTGACAGTGTTGTGGGAATTAATTGTTTAGAAGAGTGATGGTATTTGAGGAAAAACTGTCCTTGTGTCTAGTTGTTCTGGTGTGCAGAATTCAATTACCAATTCATTTACAAATTAAGTTACTAACTTAACAATTGCAGTGATTCACTTAACAACTGGTAAGAAAGGTCATAAAATGGGGCAACATTCACTTAACAACTGTCTTACTTAGCAACAAAAAATGTTGGGCTCAATTTAGTTGTAAGTCGGAACTATCTGTACACTACTGGAAATCACAAACATTTTGGTTCAATTTTTAGTTTTTTGCTGGAGCAAACCACTGTGTCTACATTCAGACAACATAGTTATAGAATTCATCCTTTTTGGGGATAGTATCTTGAATCATAGACAAACTAGTTGGCTTCACATAACATAATGAGCTGTAAGTAGACTAACATGTCTATATAAAACAAGCATAGCCAGTTGCATCATACATCTTTAACTGATCATGTTCAACTTTCAGCCTCACTGCCCTGATTACAATATGGGGCATAATGAATATCCACAGTCGTGTGAATATTCATTACCTTGTTAGGGCCATATATATTGCCATTAAGTTTGGAGTGCAATTCTCAGCGGGTGCCAGATAGCACTAAAAATGTAACATTTAATTACATGTTTAGAAACTGAAAAATACTTGAGGAATAATAGTTTTTCATTTATTTTATTGTTTTTCAATTAATAAAAAAGAGGGGGGAAAGAGCAAAACACAAAGATAGAATTGATGGAGATACATAGAAATGTATCTGTATTTGAATAATAATTGCATTAGACAAATATACTTAGAATTGTAACTGTTTATTGTTATAATGGTATAACATACTAGGGTTTTTTTCATCCTATTTCTTTCATTTGCTCGTTACATATTCTTTTTCTTCTTCTTAGCTTTCATGGCTAAGACGAGACTAGAACTCAGACTCCAGGTTTCCACCCTGATGCCTTAACATGACAGATGAAATAACAGATGACTACTGATTCCCAATTTGGTGTATAAATGTTAAGAGTTATTATTATATCAATGAATATTCACGCCTAAGGAGGGACTAGAATTCACAGTCACCTGGTGATTGGCCCAAAATCAAGCAGCCAGCTTTCATGCTTAACATGGCACTAGAACTCACAATCACCTGGTGATTGGCCCAAAATCAACCAGCCAGCTTTCATACCTAAGACGAGACTAGAACTCACAGACTTCTGGTTTCCACCCTGATGCCTTAACATGACAGATAAATAACAGATGACAACTGATCTCCAAGTTGGTGTATAAATGTTAAGGGTTATTATTATATCCATGAATATTCATACCTAAGGAGGGACTAGAATTCACAGTCACCTGGTGATTGGCCCCAAATCAAGCAGCCAGCTTTCATGCTTAAGGTGGGACGAACTCACAATCACCTGGTGATTGGCCCAAAATCAACCAGCCAGCTTTCATACCTAAGACGAGACTAGAACTCACAGACTCCTGGTTTCCACCCTGATGCCTTAACATGACAGATCAAATAACAGATGACAACTGAACCCCAAGTTGGTATATAACGGGTTAAGGGTTATTATTACATCCATCTTAGGTTAGTTTTGTTGACTCCTATGTGAGCAGTCCCAGGCTTCAGGAGATCCTTTGAGCCTTTTCCCAAGAGAACATGTCCTCAACACCCCCGTCATTTAAAAATAATAATAATATTGCAGAGCGTTAAATAGTGGGGGACATTTTTTTTTTGAAAAAAGGTGAACGGCCCAAAACGCCGAGCGTTTCAGCAAGAGGAACACGAATCCAGAACTGAAAGCAATTGTAGTTTAGTAGCTGCACTGGTTACAGAATGGCCAGCATATTGTAGGCACTGTGTTAGAGGTATGTTATGAATAACAAAAGTACTGGAGCATTTACATATTTGTTTTCAGCATTGTTGGCAGTTGGATTTCACTGCTCCGTGCCTCGCTGCCAGAATCGCTAAACAGCTCCACATATGGCTTCTGAAGTACCATATGCCCTCAAAAATGTTAGCTGATGCCTAATGTTGCTGCTGGGCCGGCAGTGGCTGCACCGTCTTTATTTAGATTTCTGCTTGCCATTTCAAACAAAAGAGGAGGACTGGGAAGGCAGCTAGAGAGCCAAGAGTATCTGTGTTGTGTGTTCAGGAGTGCTGGAGGCAGGGCAGTTTCGGGAATCGGGAGTGTGCGACGGGGCAAAATCGTTCCACATTCTGCTGGAAGTCAACGGGGTATAGAGGTGCTCATTGGGATGTCTTGATTGTTTTTTGCCTGGTTTGGGGGATCTGGGGGTAGGATAGAGTTATAATGGGCAGAAGGGACAACAGCCAGATAAAATAAACCCGAGGACAGACAGAAATGTAATTTGAGGAAACATCTCAGCCAATTTGGTGTAGCAGTTAAGATGCTGTCCTAGAAACCAGGAGACTGTAAGTTCTAGTCTACCTTAGACATGTAAGCCATTGGGGTGACTTTGGGCCAATCATCAGGAGACAGTGAGTTCTAGCTCCGCTTTGGGCATGAAAGCCAGCTGGGTGAGTTTGGGCCAATCATCAGGAGACCGTGAGTTCTAGCTCCACCTTGGACATGACAGCTAGCTGGGTGACTTTGGGCCAATCATCAGGAGACCGTGAGTTCTAGCTCCGTCTTGGGCATGACAGCCAGCTGGGTGACTTTGGGCCAATCATCAGGAGACAGTGAGTTCTAGCTCCGCCTTGGACATGACAGCTAGCTGGGTGACTTTGGGCCAATTATCAGGAGACAGTGAGTTCTAGCTCCGCCTTGGACATGACAGCTAGCTGGGTGACTTTGGGCCAATCATCAGGAGACCGTGAGTTCTAGCTCCGCCTTGGACATGAAAACTAGCTGGGTGACTTTGGGCCAATCATCAGGAGACAGTGAGTTCTAGTTCCGCCTTGGACATGACAGCTAGCTGGGTGACTTTGGGCCAATCATCAGGAGACAGTGAGTTCTAGCTCCGCCTTGGGCATGACAGCTAGCTGGGTGACTTTGGGCCAATCATCAGGAGACCATGAGTTCTAGTTCCGCCTTGGACATGAAAGCTAGCTGGGTTACTTTGGGCCAATCATCAGGAGACAGTGAGTTCTAGCTCTGCCTTGGACATGACAGCTAGCTGGGTGACTTTGGGCCAATCATCAGGAGATAGTCAGTTCTAGCTCCGCCTTAGGCATGAGTGATTTGGGTGGGTGATTTGGGGCCAATCACAAAGACTCTATGAGTTCTAATCCCGTTTTAGGCATGAAAGCTGGCTAGGTGGCTTTGAGCCAGCCACTCTCTCTCTCAGCCTACCCCATAGGGTTGTTGCTGTAGGGAAAAAAGATAAAGAAAGGAATATCCGGTATGTTAAATAATAAAGGCAGGATAAAAATATAATAAATAAATGACCGTTCCAGGAAAAAGGGGAAGAGTCACATTCAGACTTCAAAGATTCTGTTGCCATAATCTTATAACAGCAATAGCACTTAGACTTATACACTGCTCCATCTGAGTGGCTTACAAATGTCAGCGTATGGCCCCCAACAATTTTGATCTTTATCTTACCGACCTTGGAAGGATGGAAGGATGAGTCAACCTTGAGGCGATCAGGTTTGAACTCCTGGCTGTGGTCAGAGTCAGCCTGAAATTCTGCATTCTAATCATTGCAACTACCACTGCTGTTAAAATAAAAGTAATATTAGAATGCAAGACTTTAGCAATAGCACTTAGAATTATATACCGCTTCATAGTGCTTTTACAGCCCTCTCTAAGCGGTTTACAGAGTCAGCCTCTTGCCCCCAACAATCTGGCTCCTCATTTTAACCACCTCGGAAGGATGGAAGGCCGAGTCGACCTTGAGCCTGGTGAGATTCGATCTGCCAAACTGCGGGCAGCTGGTGATCAGCAGAAGCAGCCTGCAGTACTGCACTCTAACCACTCCTAACCACTGCGGCTCAAGGATTGTTTCCCATTCTGGCCTACCTGACGGGCGGAGGAGTGGCTAGACAAGTTTGTGTAACTGAAGATAATTTCTCAGCCCTCCCGATCAATTACCATTGCAATAACGCTTCGAGCAATCTGAATATTTGCCTACTGTTGGAGCAAGCAGAGTTTGTGGCCAGCAGGTCCCGCCAAAGTCCTTCTCCCGCTTGGCTCATTATTTTGAAAAGTTTCTTTTAATTAAATATTTTTTAAAAAAATAGAAAACTGGACTGCTGCAAAAAAACTCCCCACCCCCCGTTTTCTGCAACATATTTATTCAAGAATGCCGTATGAGAGAGGAGTGGGGATGGAGGCAGGGTTGGGAGAAAAATCTAAACAATTTGCCTTCTGCTAAATGGATGTTTTCTTCCATCCTATTAGGGCTGCCATTTGGAGAACATGTAAACATCTGCCGTGACAGCCATATTGTACGGACACCTACCACATGCTGTCCAAATATTAAAAGGAAACCTGCTCTAAAATGGAGGGCTTTCTTGATCTAAAACATTGCACAAACACACACAAAAACCATTTAGCAACCATGCTTAAAGAATAATTTCCAAGTTGTTCACAATCGTAGCATGCCCCCAGAGCAAATATGGAAATTAAAAGCCATATGGGCGTGCTGTTTTACACTGCATGTGTCTCATTTTGCAGAAGAGAGGGTCTCTCTTAGAAGGTATTTTCTGTCTCATGTGCTACTGGGCAGGGGTGGTATTGACTTACTTTCCCTACTGGTTTGCAAATGTGAGCGTGCGCCCCCACGCATGCACTGGGACTTCAGCGCATGCGCTTTGAGTGCCTATGTGGCTTGCACCTATGCACACGGCTTGAAAACGTGCCTAGATAGGATGGCATAGATCCAAGGTGGGTGAGCGGCCCCACCCACAATTTCCACTACCACTACTTCCACAAACCAGTCCGAACCGGCTGAATACTACCTCTGCTCAATTATGGGTCAATTATGCTTTTAAACAGCTAAAATGGAAAGGCTTTTAAAAGTGGTCCCCCCCCCCATAAAATTAACACTTGGAATGCGGACTTGACATTCGTACTCATAGCTTACTGTTGTAGCAGTGTGCGGTGGCAGCCAAAAAAGCCAGTGCAATTCTAAATTGCATTACCAATCAAGATCAAGTGAGGCAGTGGTGGGCTTCCATTGTTTTTACTACCAGTTTGCTCATGCGCTCGTTCACTTGGGCATGCTCGTGCACACACGTGATACTTCTGAGCATGCGCAGAAATGTCCAGGCAGGTGGGCAGAGTCTTCTGCCACCGTCACTACCAGCTTGCCTGATCCAGGCTAAACTGGGAGCAACCCACCTCTACAGTGAGGTCCTAATACCACTCTATAAAGCCTTAGTAAGACCACACCTAGAGTACTGCATCCAGTTTTGGCCACCACGCTATAAAAAAGATGTTGAGACTCTAGAAAAAGTGCAGAGAAGAGCAACCAGGATGATTAGGGGGCTGGAGGCTAAAATATATGAAGAACGGTTGCAGGAACTGGGCATGGCTAGTCTAGTGAAGAGAAGGACATGGGAGACATGATAGCAATGTTCCAGTATTGGAGGGTCTGCCACAGAGAGGAGGGGGTCAAGCTATTTTCCAAAGCACCTGAAGGCCAGGCAAGGAATAATGGATGGAAACTGATCAAGGAGAGATTCAACCTGGAAATAAGGAGGAATTTCCTGACAGTGAGAACCATCAACCCATGGAACAGAAGTTGCCTTCGGAAGTTGTGGGAGCTTCATCCCTGGAAGCTTTCAAGACGAGACTGGACTGCCATGTGTCAGAAATGGTGTAGGGTCTCTGCTTGGACGGGGGGTTGGACTAGATGACCCACAAGGTCCCTTCCAACTCTGTTAATCTGTAATCTGATATACTTCCATTCGCTGGGCCATCATAACATCCCAAACACTGTCTTCCTAACCGGCAAACGTTCCCCTTGAACCCTGGACCGTTTTTTTTTTTGCCTATTTGCACAGCCCAACAAGAGGAAAAGTCGAGAGCTCCCAACATTTTCAGAGCCAAGGAAGGCATGGCAAAGCGCCATGTCTGGAGGGATTTGCCTTTTCCTTGGCAGCAGGCAGAGGGCTGTCATCAGGCACAACTGGCAGGACTCGGGTTTTGAAGAGTTGGCTAATGAACTCTACCCGCATTTAGCAGATGTGTCTCGGTGCGACATTCCAGCTCTCCGACACACTAGAGCACAGCTGGACCTCAGGCAGCTGAAGGGAAGGCCCGGGCAGCTTTCCACCTGAAATGCAGGATTTAATGGAGCTCAGAAATCTCTGCAGGTGGGGGAGGGAGGGGAGGGGCCCAAAGCTGGGGAAGCAGGCACATCGCTACTCCCACCAACGCCCCACATAAATCATATTACTGTCATTGCCACATAGATACCAATGGACCTTCTGGGGATGGATGGATGGATGGATGGATGGATGGATGGATGGATGGAAGGAAGGAAGGAAGGAAGGAAGGAAGGAAGGAAGGAAGGAAGGAAGGAAGGAAGGAAGGAAGGAAGTTAAAACAATCCCTCTGCTAGAAAACTGAAATATCCTGGGAAATATTAAGAAGGCAGAACATTATATTTCCCTGGGTGTGAAAAGGGAGAAACACGTTTTTAAAGACAGAGTAGCTCCCTGCAGCTTCCTGCCCTCCTTCCCCCTTTTATCAATGAGCCATTAGGGTTTGGGCTAGTCTACTTTACATAATAAAGGTAGGATTAGCCTTCTACAGAAAATCACCACATGGCACCTGGAAACTCAATCAAACTTGGACTCAAAACACAGCCTAGAGAGTTGCTCCTGCCTGGCCCCATGGGAGTCTGACAACCAACCAGAATACATTTCTTACACAGAAACAGGAAACAGAGAGGTGGGGCCGAACAGAGTATTAAAACCCAGGAAGCCCCCTCTTCTCTCTTTTTTTTTCTTCACCCAACATCTTGAAGCATGGGATTCCCCCTTTTCTGTTCAGGACCTCAAGCCATGTGTTCCTGTCCACCGTTAAACCATCTTTCCAAGCAGCCTCCATGCTTCCAGTGTCTTTTTCCCCATTTAGAACCGAACCCAGAAGGACATTTCTTCCAACGGAAGGAAGGAAGGAAGGAAGGAAGGAAGGAAGGAAGGAGGAGAGAGAGAGAGAAAGAGAAAGAAAGAAAGAAAGAAAGAAAGAAAGAAAGAAAGAAAGAAAGAAAGAAAGAAAGAAAGAAAGAAGAGGGAGTCAAGCTATTTTCCAAAACATCTGAGGTCAGGACAATCAGCAATGGATGGAAACTTATTGAGGAGAGAAGCAATCTAGAACTAAGAAAAATTTTCCTGACCAAACAACCAGTGGAAAAATTTGCCTCCAGAAGTTGTGAATTCTCCAACACTAGAAGTTTTTAAGAAGAGATTGGACAACCCTTTGTCAGAAATGCTATAGGGTTCTGTTCTGTGGAAGGAAGGAAGGAGGGAGGGAGGGAGGGAGGGAGGGAGGGAGGGAGGGAGGGAGGGAGGGAAGGAAGGAAGGAAGGAAGGAAGGAAGGAAGGAAGGAAGGAAGGAAGGAAGGAAGGAAGGAAGGCCAAATCTCTGCAGCTTCTTCTACCAGTATATTAGCTATGGCTAAAAGTTGCACCATTGATGGCAATCCCTTGAGTCTGCCGTTTCAATCTTCTAGCAAAGAGAGCTGAAATTGGCTATATATAAACCTGAGCATGTCGTCAAATCTGCATTCCTTCCAACATTTCCCAAGAGAGAAATCCCACCAAAGGCCACGAGGCTTTCTTGTACAAATCACCACGCATTTCTTTCTGCTCTTAATTGCTTTTTAATGGATAGTTTGTGCCACTTTAAAAGGGGACAGGGGAGCGGAGTGCAGCTCTGCATTCTTTATGTTTGAATGCAAGTTTCCAGATCTGATGTGAACATAATTGCAAGAGTGTGAACAATGCCTGTTAATATAACATCAATCCAAAGAGGAATTGAATTCATATTGAAAAGGTAATATCCATGGCTCTTGTATCACTGATCCAGTGGTGGGATTTTAGCCAGCTCGCACCTATTCGGGAGAACCGGTTGTTAACTGTCTAAGCAGTTGGGAGAACCGATTGTTGGAAGAAATCTCTTTTTGTTTTTTCCCCCCACTTTACAGGGCTAATCCTGTAAGGAAGGCAGGAAGGAAACATTCTGGTGTTGTTTCTAGCCTCATCTTGATTGCCCTGATTACAGAAACTGCCTCTCCGGTTAACCCTTATTACATTGTAACAGCTAAGGCGAAGTGCCCATTGACATGAGTGACATTGAGTTGACCACGCCTGCATAGTCACATGACCACTGTGCCACACCTACCCAGCTGGTCATTAGGGCAGAGAACTGATTGTTAAATTATTAGAATCCCACCACTGCACTGATCCATCTTCCACCTTGACTAAATCATACAGAAGACTACAAAGATATATTTAATTGGTTAGAATAGCAATAGCAATAGCAGTTAGACTTATGTACCGCTTCATAGGGCTTTCAGCCCTCTCTAAGCGGTTTACAGAGTCAGCATATTGCCCCCAACAGTCTGGGTCCTCATTTCACCCACCTCGGAAGGATGGAAGGCTGAGTCAACCTTGAGCCGGTGAGATTAGAACCGCTGAACTGCAGATAACAGTCAGCTGAAGTGGCCTGCAGTACTGCACCCTAACCACTGCGCCACCTCGGCTCTAGAACAAGTCAATCCCAAGAGAACAGTGACTTTCAAACTTGGCAACTTTAAGAGGCGTTGACTTCAATTCCCAGAATTCCCCAGCCAGCTTTCCGAGAATTGAAAAAAAAAAGTTTGATATACAGGTAGTTCTCAGCTTCCATTACTAAATGAAGTGGTCATTAGGTGAGTTTCGGCCAACTTGAAAACCTTTTTGCCACCATCATTAAGTGAATCCAGCTTCCCCCCTTGACTTTGCTTGTCGAAAGCCAACTGGGAAAGTCATACATGACAGTCTCATCACACATGGGACTGTCATCAATGGAGGCTGGTTGCCAACACGTGGTTGCCAAGCAGCTAAATCAGGGGTCAACAACTCATGGCTCTGGAGCCGCATGTGGCTCTTTCATCCCTCGGCTGCGGCTCCGTCCAAAATATGCGTCACAACAGCCAATATGCGACACCCACCCAGCATGCGATTTATTGATCTTTTCTCCCCCTGGTAGGTTAACCATGGATAAATCCAAAAAAGAAAAGTTTCAGAAGAAAGCAACATGCTTAATTCAACTACCTATGCTGGTTTTGTGGTTGCTCAGGAAATAATCAGCACATGAAGGATTTTGTGGCTCCCGATGTTTTCTTTTCTCTAGGAAACGGGTCCAAATGGCTCTTTGGGTGTTTATGGTTGCTGACCCCTGACCTAAATTCTGATCACATGACTATAGGAGGTGCTGTGCTGGTCGCAAGTGTGAGGACTGGTCATAAATAACTTTTTCCAGCACTGTCATAACTTTGAATGGTTGCTAAACAAAGGGTCGTAAGTCAAGGACTAGCTGTAGAGCAACACCTGGCTTAGAACAGTGTTTTTCAACCTTGGGGGCTTGAAGATGTGTGGACTTCAACTCCCAGAATTCCCCAGCCAGCAAAGCTTATAAGAGTCTTATAGATTAAAGAAGTATTGAAGGGAATTTTGGCTCATTAGAGAGCTTGAATGGACTGTCAGTGGCTAAGATGCTGAGCTTGTTGATCAGAAAGGTCAGCACTTTGGTGGTTCGAATCCCTAGCGCCGCATAACAGAGTGAGCTCCCGTTAATTTGTCCCAGCTTCTGCCAACCTAGCAGTTCGAAAGCACGTAAAAATGCAAGGAGAAAAATAGGAACCACCTTTGGTGGGAAGGTAACAGCGTTCCGTGCGCCTTCAACGTTTAGTCATGTCGGCCACATGACCAGGGAGACGTCTTCGGACGGCGCTGGCTCTTCGGCTTTGAAACAGAGATGAGCACCACCCCCTAGAGTCGGGAACGACTAGCGTATATGTGCAAGGGGAACCTCACCTTTACTTTAGAGAGCTTGAGGGAGAAACACTACCAAATCTAACATGTCAAATATCTAGATAGTTTATCCATCCTGCTAGGTTGGAATCAGAATGAAACAGAATAAGATCTTAGTGTCTTTCAACCTTAGTGGTTTGAAGATGTGTGGACTTCAACTCCCAGAATTCCCCAACCCACAAAGCAAAGCTGGCCAGGGAATTCTGGGAGTTGAAATCCATGTAGTTTCGAGAGGCCAAGATTGAGAAACACTGGCCTTACAATATTTGCGTGGGTGTCTGTGTGTAGACACCGTCCTCTTAAATGTGCTCCATAAACTGATTTAATTTTTTTTTTCACCTCCATGCTCTCCCCACCGTCCTGAATCCTCCAGTAAGCAGTAATCAAAATGGATAGAAAATACAAATATGTCTCTTTGCTATATCGGCCTCTTAATCCTAAGAGTAATTCTGAAAATGCAGCATTATACGAGGACTGCCATTAATCCCTTACAAATGCTTTTTTTTCCCTGACCTGCTACATTCATGTTAACGGTCTTTTAAGTCTGATTGTCCAGTGATCTGGGGAATGTCCATATGCAAAAATAAGGAGATGGAAAACCACGCAAGGAAAGAGCCATTAATATAATCTGATGTCTGTTCTCTTCCCCCACCACCACCAATAATTTAAAAAAAACAAAACAATTCTCTTATGGAAACCAGATAGCTCTACAATTAATCCTGCATAATTACACAGGGACGATATTAAGTGTATTGGTTCCCTTTGGTTTTGATTTTTTTCAATAACAGGGATGCAAAATTATCATACATTTTGTTAGCGTCCCTCGGAAGGAAGCCATGCTCAGGGCATGGATTTTGAGTAATGATGGGAGGCAGGGAGAAAGAAGGAACAAGCTGAACATCTTAACGGTGCGGTTATTTTCCTCTAGCAAAAGGAGGCCCCGAAGAACAGGGCCTTAGCTAGATCGCTCGGGTAAGTGAGCCAAACCACGCCTCAAACTAGGACAGATCGAGGGAGCCATGTTCAAAGAGTAAAAAAGTGCAGTTAGGCTCCTAAAATGCATGTTTTCTGCAAAAGAAACACAGAGGGAGGGAGAGAGAAAGATATCTATATCTATCTATATCTATATCTATATCTATATCTATATCTATATCTATATCTATCTCTATCTCTATCTCTATCTCTATCTCTATCTCTATCTCTATCTCTATCTCTATCTCTATCTGTATCTATCTATATCTATATCTATATCTATATCTATATCTATATCTATATATCTATATCTATATCTATATCTATATCTATATCTATATCTATATCTATATCTATATCTATATCTATATCTATATCTATATCTATATCTATATCTATATCTATATCTATATCTATATCTATATCTATATCTATACCTATACCTATACCTATACCTATACTTTTATTTATTTATCAGCACAAATATAACAAAATGTAACAAAAAGGCAACAGTAAAAATATTGGGTTTCTGCCTGGATGGTCTCTTGTGATGAGCCGAAGGACAGAGAATGGAAGTAGTGATCTTCCTCCCATATTTGGGCATACCGGGGGTTGTAAAAGAAATCTAATAGATACCTTTCACCCTGGCTTCGCTGATAACGGATAAGAGCCTGTGGCCTAATGGCTAAGATGTTTGCCTAGTATGTAATATAGCCCAGGTTCAAATCCCAGTAAGGGTATGGCTAGCTGATGAGAACTAAATAGCTTGAAATAGATCTATACTAGTCTCCCTTTATTTATTTATCAGCACAAATACAACAAAATGTAACAAAAAGGCAACAGTAAAAATATTGGGTTTCTGTCTGGATGGTCTCTTGTGACGAGCCGAAGGACAGAGAATAGAAGTGTGATCTTCCTCCCATATTTGGGCATACCAGGGGTTGTGACTTTATATATATATATACACACACACACACACACACACACATTCATACATACACATACATATATATATAACATATCTGTTTACTATCATTGCAGCTGGGCAGCAGATATTTTCTTCATATACCATTTTATGGTGCCACCTTATATTGCTTCTTGTTTTGGGTAGATGATCTCAGTATTATGTGGTCACCCATCATCTTCAAATTACTACTGGAATGGTTCCAATTTTCCTCTTTTGAATCTAGTAAAACAGAATTTCTCAACCTTGGCAGATTGAAGATGTGTGGACTTCAACTCCCAGAATTCCCCAGCCAGCATGAAGTCCATATCTCTTCAAGCTGCCAAGTTTGAGAAATTGGTCACGAGTCGACACTATAAAAAAAAGATGTGGAGACTCTAGAAAGAGTGCAGAAAAGAGCATTAAAGATGATTAGGGGACTAGAGGCTAAAACATATGAAGAACAGTTGCAGGAACTGGGCATGGCTAGTGTAGTGAAGAGAACGACCAGGGAGACATGATAGAAGTCTTCCAATATTTGAGGGGCTGCCACAGAGAGGAGGGGGCCAAGCTATTTTCCAAGGTACCTGAAGGCCAGACAAGGAATAATGGATGGAAACTGAACAAGGAGAGATTCAACCTGGAAATAAGGAGATTCAACCAATGGAACAGCTTGCATTCAGAAGTTTATCACTGGAAGCTTTCAAGAAGAGACTGGACTGCCATCTGTCAGAAAGGGTGTAGAGTCTCTTGCTTGAGCAGGGGGTTGGACTAGATGACCTACAAGATCCCTTCCAACTCTGTTAAACTGAGATCTGACATCTTATTCTCTGATTCCATTCTGATCTATTCTGATTCTAACCTAGCAGGATGGATAAACTATGAATATTTGACATGTCACATTGAGTGGTGTTTCTCTCTCAAGCTTTCTAGCCAAAATTTGGTTCAATACATCTTTGCCTAAGAATATTATTTTTAGCCATTTATTAGGTCAATAGTCTGCCTTTTGAACAAAAGCTAATAACTTTATCAGCATTCACAGATATGTTTACAACCCGGGCAAAATTAATTAAATATCTTTGTTTTTTAAATGAAATGTATGAGAAAACAAAATTACCAGATTTGTTTGCACACTTCAACATATTTTTATAGTGTTTTTATATTAAACAACATTTTATTGATTAGCTCATTAAAAGTTGGCTTTGAATCCCCGTCTTTAACCATGCTTGTGGTTAAACTGCTTGAGTTAGGGGCCTGCCCAATATTTTCCCCGTTAGATATCTCCTCTTTAACATCACCATGGCAGCCGACAAACAATGGATTCCTTCACAGAGTAAAATGATGTGCTTCTCTCATGCCTGGCAGGAGAACATGGTGGCATAACCAGAACTGCCCCCTCAATATGCATTAAACCTGCATCTGGAACAGGATTGCATTGTTTTCCAAATAAATACAGAGGTGATATTTAACAGGTTCTCACCAATTCGGAAATTTTGAGTACCGTATTTTTAGGACTATAAGATGCACCGGAGTATAAGACGCACCATGGTTTTGACGAGATAAATTTTAAAAAATGGTTTTGCACTCTGCAGGCCTCCCATACCCTCTGCATACCGCATTTTTTGCAAAAAAAAGGGGGGGCAGTGAGGGGCCATGTAGAGCTTTGGAAGGCTTGTAGAGTGCTTCTGGGCACGGGGAAAGGTCAAAAATGAGCCAAAAATGAGCCATTTTTTGCACCAAAAAAAGGCCATGCAGAGACTTTGGGAGGCTTGTGGAGTGCTCCTGGGGGCTGGGGGGAGGCAAAAATGGCCCATTTTCTTTCCTCTTTTTTGCCCTCCCCAGCCCTCAGGAGCACTTTGCAAGGCTTCAAAACCCTCTGCATGTCCATTTTTGCAAAGATGGCGGGGTTTTGCTCGGCCAAAAATGCTGTATTCAATGTATAAGACGCACCCAGATTTTCAGCCTCTTTTTTGACGGGAAAAGGTGCGTCTTATACTCCGAAAAATACGGTAGTTTGGAGAATCAGTAAATGCCACCTCTGAATGGACCCACCCCCATCTATTCTCTGCCTCCTGAGTCCCAGCTGATGGGGAGGGAATGGGGATTTTGCAGGATCCTTCTCACACCCACCAAGCCACGCCCACAGAACGGATAGTAAACGTTTTTCAATCCCACCACTGACACACACAAACACCCACCATCAGAACCAATGAAGCTTCTTGGATGAGAAGCGAAACATTTTCTTCTTCTTCCTTGAGGAAAAACAGTCCAGTTGCCTTTTGAAGAAACCCCTTTGAGGCAACCATGACCTGGATGACTGAGAATTTCCACAATCATTGCCAGAAGATGTCCTCTCCACCCCTCACAAGAAGACCCTTTTATTAGCATTACTTTCCATAGCAATTGGGTGGCACTTCTGTCATTTGTACCCTTCTGATAATGTCTCTGTGTGTGTATGTGTGTGTGTGTGTGTGCGTGTGCGTGTGCATGTGTGTGTGTGTGTGTGTGTTTCAGCATAACTCTGGAACGCCTCAAGCAATTTCAACCAAACTTGGTACACAGATGACTTACTCTCTGGGAACAAATATTGTGGGGATAAGACACCCCTAACACCCCTCGGGGGTAGGGGTGGGTGTACTGTTAAGATACAGTCTGTTGTGCCTTAAAATGGCTTCTACTATACAGCACATTGGAGTTGCTATGGTAACGGTACTTCACAGTACTCCACAAGGCAGCTCCCTCTGGTAAGGGGGAAAATCCAACATTAGAAATTACATTTGGTCCGGATTTTTGTAAATGTCTAATACATGATTGGGATAAATAAATACCTGGGCAACACCAGATTAACAGCAGTATCTATCTATCTATCTATCTATCTATCTATCTATCTATCTATCTATCTATCTATCTATCATCTATCTACCTATCTATCTATCTATCTATCTATCTATATCTATATATCTCTCTAGCTATCTCTCTCCCTATCTATCTATCTATCTCTCTCTCTCTCTCTCTCTCTCTCTCTCTCTCTCTCTCTATATATATATATATATATATATATATATATATATGTATCTCTCTCTCTCTCTCTCTCTCTCATCTCTCTCTCTATCTATCTATCTATATCTATCTGTATATCTATATATCTATATTTCTATCTCTATCTCTATCTCTATCTCTATCTCTCTGTCTCTATCTCTATCTCTATCTCTATCTCTATCTCTATCTCTATCTCTATCTCTATCTCTATCTCTATCTCTATCTCTATCCATCTCTATCTATCTCTATATCTGTCTGTCTGTCTGTCTGTCAGTCTGTCTTCCTTTAATCCCATTTCTTTGAAAGCATTTCCCCCTCCTTAACTTCTTTGCCTCTTAAGTTGGAAGGTGTATCCGTGTTTAGGGTGCCTGGTGATTCAAGCCTTTGCCAGAGAAGAAGGTGGCCTCTTTGAACAACCTGCTCAAACATGTCTTCTTCATCAGAGTGCAGTCATCGACTTCTTTTCATTCTCTTTTTAAATTTACCTCCCCCCCCCACTTAAAAAAAAAATCTTTGGAAGGTATGCAAATTCTCCATTGCAAAAATTGAAGGGTGGCATGAGGGGGAGTGACTTATGGAAGGAGAAGCCCACCCCAAGCTGGACAAGGAACACTTTACCTCTCTTTTTTTAAAAAAAAATAAAAATAAAAATAAATAAATTATCAGCTCTCCCTTGAATGGACCTCGTACTGCGCAGACCCCGGTGTGAAACACTTTGCCACTTTCCTCTGTTCGGCTTCGAGCGGCTTTGTCTCCCGATTGAAAACCAATTAAAGTTTTCTATAAATCTGTTAGGCCCTGCTTTCACGCCGGGGGTGGGTGGGTGGGTGGGGTGAGGAACGAGGCTGCCCGCTCAGGTTGCCCTCTGGATGCCTTGTCCCTTTTTTTTTTTTTTTTGTATCCCGCTTGACAATTGTTGTATCGATATAATGCTCCTCTTTTTCTCCCTTCAGTCTCTATAGATAGAGATTTGCAAGGGGGAAACTAAAGGATTTCCACTGCTATTCATTGGTTTCCCCACCCCACCCCCCTCCACCCCTGGCAGGAACAGTGGGGTCCTTTCTCTGTGGACTTCTTCGCCCCTCCTCTCTGGGAGTCACTGTTACGGGGTGAGGGGGGGAACAGATGGCTACTGATTGGGTGAGCTTTGTGGCTTTTAAGGCTGAATACTTTATGGAAAAGGACTTTATCATGCTCCGTTGGGCAGAAGAGCAAGGAGACAAGATTTACGACTGGAGAAAATAAATCTCGCCCTCCCTCTCTCCTTCCCTCTTCCTCTGAGTTTTGAGTTACCGTCTCCAGCTACTTCAGAGTCCTGCTTCTTCTTTTCGCTTGCTCCGTGTTGGCTCAGAAACTTCTCCTTTGCACAGGAAGCCAAAGAACCAAAGTTTTTAAGAGTTGGCCAATGCAATAGCTTAGGCTACGGCTGCCTTGGCTTTCGATGTTCTCGGAACTACGCGAAGAAGCTGGAGTGGCTCTCCGAGACATGGAATCCTTCCTTGGAAAGGATGAAGTCGGGGAAGGCTAAAAGATGGGACGATGGGGGCTTTTAGATGGAGGGGAGATGCAGCTGGGGAGATCAGTACAATGATGGAGGATCCAGAGAATAGGATAGGATAGGATAAAATATATGGATATGGGATATGGGATATGGGATATGGGATATGGGATATGGGATATGAATGTGGATGTGGATGTGGATGTGGATGTGGATGTGGATGTGGATATGGATATGGATATGAATATGAATATGGATATGGATATGGATATGAATAGAGTAGAGTAGAGTAGAGTAGAGTAGAATAGAATAGAATAGAATAGAATAGAATGGAATGGAATATGAATGGAATGGGATAGAACAGGATAGAACAGAACAGAACAGAACAGAACAGAACAGAACAGAATAGAATAGAATAGAATAGAATAGAATAGAATGGGATATGAATGGAATGGCATGGGATAGAATAGAATATATGGAATGGGATTTGAATGGGATAGAACAGAAGAGAACAGAATGGAATATGAATAGAATAGAATAGAATGGGAATAGAATAGAATAGAATAGAATAGAATAGAATGGAATATGAATGGAATGGGATAGAACAGGATAGAACAGAACAGAACAGAACAGAACAGAACAGAACAGAATAGAATAGAATAGAATAGAATAGAATAGAATAGAATAGAATGGGATATGAATGGAATGGAATGGGATAGAATAGAATATATGGAATGGGATATGAATGGGATAGAACAGAAGAGAACAGAATGGAATACGAATAGAGTAGAGTAGAGTAGAGTAGAGTAGAGTAGAGTAGAGTAGAGTAGAGTAGAGTAGAATAGAATAGAATAGAATAGAAGGAATGGGATATGAATGGAATGGAATAGAACAGGATAGAACAGAAGAGAACAGAATGGAATATGAATAGAATAGAATAGAATAGAATAGAATAGAATAGAATAGAATAGAATAGAATAGAATAGAATAGAATAGAATAGAATAGAATAGAATAGAATAGAATAGAATAGAATAGAATAGAATAGAATTCTTTATTGGCCAAGTGTGATTGGACACACAAGGAATTTGTCTTTGGAGAGCATATGCTCTCTGTGTCCATAAAAGACAAGATACATTCATCACAAATCATAAGGTACAACACTTAATGATAGTCACAGGGTACAAATAACCACTCAAATCATACTAGGAAACAATCAATACAAATCATAAGGATACAAACTACAGTCATACAATTATAAGTGGGAGGGGATGGTTAATAGGAACTATGCAAAGATTAATAGTAATAGTAACGGAGCCTTAGTAAATAGATTGAAAATTTTGAGGGAATTGTTTGTTTAGCAGAGTGATGGCGTTCAGGAAAAAACTGTCCTTGTGTCTAGTTGCCTTGGTGTGCAGAGCCCTAGAGTGTCATTTTGAGGGTAGGAGTTGAAACAATTTATGTCCAGGATGTGAGGGGTCTGTAGATCTTTTCACCGCCCTCTTTTTGACTCCTGCAGTGCACAGGTCCCTCAATGGAAAGCAGGTTGGTAGTAATTGTTTTTTCTGCAGTTCTGATTATCCTCTGAAATCCGTGTCTGTCTTGTTGGGTTGCAGAACCAAACCAGACAGTTATAGAGGTGCAGAGGACAGACTCAATAATTCCCCCCTAGAACAGACTCAGAAGTTCCTTGGGCAGTTTGAGCTTTCTGAGAAGACGTAGTAACTGCCTTTCCTTCCCTAAGTATAGAAGTTATGCTCCCCTGCTCTAAGCGTATTGTAAAACAGTTACAGTAGGAAAAGTTTCATTCGAGTCGTAACATTTGTTCCCTGAGCCCCATGGCTGACCTGTCGTTGGCTTTTGTGATGGCCCCAGCCTGTTTGGTTTAAAAAAGAATAATAAAGATAAATAAGCAGGATTGGCAGCTGCGTCCAAATTGGAAGGCTACTCATTCTCCATCAATTATTCAATAACCGAATAGACCTCACCTCTCCTTCAATATTCCAACCAGGCTTTTACAACAGGAGCAGTGATGGGATTCAGCTGGTTCACAGCTATTCAGGAGAACCGGTTTGTAACTTTTTAAGCAGTTCAGAGAACCGGTTGTTGGAAGAAATCTTTTGTTTCCCCCCCGCCCACTTTCCAGGGCTAATCCTGTAAGGAAGGCAGGCAGGAAGGAAACATTCTGGTGTTGCTTCTAGCCTCATCTTTATTGCCCTGCTTACATAAACAGCCTCTCCGGTTAACCCTTATTACATTGTCACAGCTAAGGCGAAGCGCCCCATCGACGTGAGTTGGCCACAGCCACATTGTCACATGACCACCGAGCTATGCCTACCCAGCTGGTCATTATGGCAGAGAACTGGTTGTTAAATTATTTGAATCCCACCACTGAACAGGAGGTCCCCATTGAAGGGCCGGTAAGAAATGTGGGCTAGATATATCCGTTCCCATTTAATTTCCCATTTGTTTCCCATTGTCGAGCAGGCTGACTTTAAATGTTCGCTATTTAAATATATAATGAGACACGAAGAGACATATGCTTTTGTGGCTTTCCTTTTTCCTCTCCCACCCCCTCTCTCCCCCCACCTCTCTCTTTGACTTTTTTCCCCCTCCCCATCTCTTTTTTTTTGTGTTGTTAGAGGCAAGACAAATTAAGCTGGCTGGATCTGCCCGCCTACCTCTGGGAATAATGGCAGTCTTCCCACTCCTTGGCCCCAAAGACAAAGTCAGAAATGCCCCTGCTTTAGAGTGGGCCTCTGCATCTCTTACGAGGATGTAGTAGCTAGAGCCGGGATGGCAAACCTATGGCATACAGGTGGCACACAGAGCCCTCACTGTGGGCACGCCAGCCTAGCTCCACCATGCATGCGCGCAAGCCTCCTGCTGGCCAGCTGGTCTTCTATAGCAATAGCAATAGCAGTTAGACTTATATAGCAGTTAGACTTATATACCGCTTCATAGGGCTTTCAGCCCTCTCTAAGCAGTTTACAGAGTCAGCATATTGCCCCCAACAACAATCCGGGTCCTCATTTTACCCACCTCGGAAGGATGGAAGGCTGAGTCAACCTTGAGCCGGTGAGATTTGAACAGCCGAACTGCAGAACTGCAGTTCTGGGTCTCTGCCACACATGGACAGGGTGTGGGGTGCCTGCGCGGGATGCGTGTGTGCGCATGCGTGGAGCGCATGCATGGGAATGCATGCACGGGGGTGCATGGATGGGGGTGCTTGCATTGCATTTGGGGGCCTCAAGCAGTGCCCCCATGCTGCGTTTGCTCCTTCCACCTCCTACTTGATAATTTATCTTGGTGGCCGGGTGCGTATTTATAGAGAGCCGAGGTGGCGCAGTGGTTAGGGTGCAGTACTGCAGGCCACTTCAGCTGACTGTGATCTGCAGTTCGTCAGTTCAAATCTCACCGGTTCAAGGTTGACTCAGCCTTCCATCCTTCCGAGGTGGGTGAAATGAGGACCCAGACTGTGGGGGCAATATGCTGACTCTGTAAGCCGCTTAGAGAGGGCTGAAAGCCCTATGAAGCGGTATATAAGTCTAACTGCTATTGCTATCTGTTTCATGTAGTGCACAAGTCTTGAAGTTGTTGGCTGAAGAACTCTGGGAGTTGAAGTCCACAAGTCTTAAAGTTGGTGAGGTTGGAGACCCCTGGTCCAAGGGACTCACAAGATCCTTCTCCAACACATCAGTTCAAAGGCATCAGTTCTTTGGTGCTCAGCCTTCCTTGTGGTCCAATTCTCACTGGCATACATTACTACTGGAAAAGTAAAACTGGGAAATTTCCCCCCTCCCATTCTACTCCTTCCTTAAGCCACTTATCAGCCTGTCACCACAGCTGTTCACTACAGCAACAAGTGTTCAGTGCAAGTTGGGGAGGAGTGTCAGAAAAAAAATGGCTTTTGTCAAGAGGACTAGGGGGGACATGATAGCAGTGTTCCAATATCTCAGGGGCTGCCCCAAAGAAGAGGGAGTCAAGCTATTCTCCAAAGCACCTGAGGGTAGAACAAGAAGCAATGGGTGGAAACTAATCCAGGAGAGAAGCAACTTAGAACTGAGGAGGAATTTCCTGACAGTTAGAACAATTCATCAGTGGAACAACTTGCCTCCAGAAGTTGTGAATGCCCCAACACTGGAAGTCTTTAAGAAGATGTTAGATAACCATTTGTCTGGAAGGGTATAGGGTTTCCTGCCTAGGCAGGGGGTTGGACTAGAAGACCTCCAAGGTCCCTTCCAACTCTGCCATTGTATTGTATTAAGGAACAGCCTATATTTCCAACTGTGGGAAGGGACATAATTATTCTGGAAGAAGAGCTCCGCAAATGAATCCCTACTCCTTAGGTTTTATTCATTTATTAATTAGACTTATATACCGCTTCATAGGGCTTTCAGCCCTCTCTAAGTGGTTTACAATTTTTTTTAACAAATTGAGTCAACAACTTGCCCCCACAGTCCGGGTCCTCATTTCACCCACCTCGGAAGGATGGAAGGCTGAGTCGACCTTGAGCCGGTGAGATTTGAACCGCTGAACTGCAGATCACAGTCAGCTAATGTGCCCTGCAGTACTGCACCCTAACCACTGCGCCACCTCTGCTCTTAAGTTGTTTATTATATAATTCCCATGAATTTCTAAGCCAGGAAATTAACTGAAGTACAGGTAGTCCTCCACATACAACAGTTCAATTAGGAACTGTTTGAAAATTACAACAGCAGAGAAAAAAAAAGTGTCTTCTGACCATTTCTCACACTGACGATCATTGCACCATCCTCACCTGTCACGTGATTGACACTCAGATGCTTGAAAACCAACCAACAGGGATGACCGGTTGCATTGTCCCCGGAGTCACACGATCCCCTTTTGCAACCTTCTGACAAGCAAAGTCAATGGGGAAACCAGCTTCACGTCATAACTTGTTTCACTGATTTAACAGCTGCATTGAACAACGGTGCCAAGAAAAGTCGCACAACGGGGCAAAACTCACTTCACACATTTCACCCTGAGCAGAATACATTGGAGGCTCCATGATGGCCGAAGAGGGACGCGGTGGCTCAGTGGTTTAGACGCTGAGCTTGTCGATCAGAAAAGTCAGCAGTTCGGCGGTTCGAATCCCTAGCGCCGCATAACGGAGTGAGCTCCCGTGACTTGTCCCAGCTTCTGCCAGCCGAGCAGTTCGAAAGCATGTAAAAAATGCAAGTAGAAAAATAGGAACCACCTTTGGTGGGAAGGGAACAGCGTTCAATGCACCTTCGGCGTTGAGTCATGCCAGCCACATGGCCACGGAGATGTCTTCGGACAGCACTGGCACTTTGGCTTTGAAACGGAGATAAGCACCGCCTCCTAGAGTCGGGAATGACTAGCACATATGTGCGCGGGGAACCTTTACCTTTAATGGCTGTAAATTGAGGACTACCTGTATTAACCAACTCCACCAATGGAGAATATTTTTTCCACCTCCTGCACCACCTCACCACTCCCCCCTTCCTCTTTATTCCCAAGCAATATTTTGATTCCTTGGATGAACTTCCAGATATATGATTGATAAGCACATATGCGCTTAGGTAAACATAGGATCTAAATGCTTGTGTTTTTCTTATTTTGACAAGAGGGGAGGCGGCGCAAGCTTGCCGACACAGCCTTGATCCTCCAATATTAGCTACTAGTCCGTTAATATTTGATCTTCAACTTTGCTCGGATCCTGAGCATTTCAGAGGGGCTCTGGGGGAGCTGAATGCCCTCGATTCAAAGGGTTCTGAAATCGAACTCTTCACCCAGGGATAACTGAAGCCTTCTTCTGATCTAAGCTGTTTCCCAGTTTGGCCTAAAGGTTAAGGTTTGTCCCAGCTTCTGCCAACCTAGCAGTTCGAAAGCACGTAAAAAATGCAAGCAGAAAAATAGGAGAACCACCTTTGGTGGGAAGGTAACAGCGTTCTGTGCCCCTTCGGCGTTTAGTCATGCTGGCCACATGACCACGGAGACATCTGTGGACAGCGCTGGCTCTTCGGCTTTGAAACGGAGATGAGCACCGCCCCCTAGAGTCGGGAACAACTAGCACATATGTCCGAGGGGAACTTTACTTTTACCTTTGCCTTTACCAACTCTAAGTTGATGATGCATTTAATTCCTCCCCACTGCAGCTCTGCCTATTCTCCTATACTCTTCTCCTAAAAAATGCTAGTTATTGCTGTCAGAAGAACATCAGGATATGGACAGAATAAATGAACATCGTATCGTTGAAGGTTGTCACGATGTGGAATACAAGTTCTTTTAAGGATAGATTGCTTGTCAATTGCATTAATCCTGGTTACCTTTTACACTTGCCATATCTGTTTCTTTGCATCCTTCTGCATAGCTCAATGGATATTACATAAATTGCTGAGTCTTCTCCAGCCTTCATTCTTTTCTTTAACTCCATCCCCATTGCCCAAGGAGCTGCTGACATAGTTCTACAGAGGTATTATTGAGTCTGTCATCTGCACCTCCATAACTGTCTGGTTTGGTTCTGCAACCCAACAAGACAGACACGGATTTCAGAGGATAATCAGAACTGCAGAAAAAACAATTACTACCAACCTGCTTTCCATTGAGGGACCTGTACATTGCACAAGCAAAAAGAGGGCCGTGAAAATATCTACAGACCCCTCGCATCCTGGATATAAATTGTTTCAACTCCTACCCTCAAAACTACGCTATAGGGCACTGCACACCAGAACAACTAGACACAAGGACAGCTTTTTCCAGAATGCCGTCACTCTGCTAAACAAATAATTCCCTCAACACTGTCAAACTATTTACTAAGTCTGCATTACTATTACTATTAATCTTGTCATCGTTCCTATCTCTCATCTCCTCCACTTATAACTGCAGGACTGTAACTTCGTTGCTTGTATCCTTACAATTTATATTGTTTCCTAGTATGGTTTGATTGCTTACTTGTACCGGATGGCTATCATTAAGTGTTGTGCCTTATGATTCATGACAAATGTATCTTTTCTTTTATGTACACTAAGAGCATATGCACCAAAGACAAATTCCTTGTGTGTCCAATCACACTTGGCCAATAAAGAATTCCATTCTATTCTTCCTCTCCTTCACTTCAATCCTTGGCACGAATACACAGGAGCTGTCCGTGGTCCTGGCCCTTGATCTGTGGCTTAGTTTCAAGCGCTTTGTTGCTAAAACTGAGATTAAGATTCACATTTCAACAAAGGATTGTCTCTCAGATTATATGGCTCCAGACGTGAGTAGGTTTGAATTTACACTTTTAGGGAAACTGCAGATGGCCTTGTAAAGTCATTCAAGTCTACTGCATCAAGCAAGTATTTGTAAATCATTTCTTGCATTACCCAGTTTGGGATGGAGTGTTCAAAAATGTATGTATCCTTCATTACATATTTTATACTCCACTGAAATAAAGAGGTTCAATTTCCGGGTGAGTGTAATTTTTTTAATTGGAAATATATAGGAAGGAGGACAGAAATCTGCTGATTTCAGGCAGCCTCACTTCCTAGGAATAGGGGGAAAGACTTGCATTTTTTATCATGTAAAGGTAAAGGTTCCCCTTGCATATATGTGCTAGTCATTCCTGACTCTAGGGGGCGATGCTCATCTCCGTTTCAAAGCCAAAGAGCCAGTGCTGTCCGAAGACGTCTCCGTGGTCATGTGGCCGGCATGACTAAATGCCGAAGGCCCACTGAAAGATGTTCCCTTCCCACCAAAGTTGGTTCCTATTTTTCTACTTGCATTTTTACATGCTTTCGAACTGCTAGGTTGGCAGAAGCTGGGACAAGTAATGGGAGCTCACTCCGTTATGTGGTGCTAGGGATTCGAATCGCCAAACTACTGACCTTTCTGATCAACAAGCTCAGCATCTTAGCCACTGAGCCACCGTGTCCCTAAATGTCATGAAAAATGTTCTTATTGTCATGTGATGTAAAATGTATGTAAAATGAAACGTCATGTAAAATGACCCTATTATTAACTTCAGGGTAACTAGTTGCATAGCAAACAGTTCCGGTCATTGCATTATTAGTTTTTATTATTTTAAATCTAAAAGTACTACATTTTATAGTCTATTGAAAGATCTGGATTAACAATTTGACTCAAAATGACAGCTTGTGCAGCCCGCACACTGGGAATCGGAAATTTAATGCAGACACAAATTCTTGCAAATCAACAAAATGCCAACTTCAAATCTACAAAAAAAGGGAATTGAGTCCTTTGAATGGCACTTAGAAGACCAAACTTACTTCAAAGTGAATATGTCTCAAATTGGCCTTGGGCTGAAGGGCAAAATGTAGCATCTGTCCCTTCCATCATGAAGCAAATTCAGCCTTTTAAAAAACATTGAATAATTCAGAGAGTTAGTTATGCAGGCTGATTGACTGGTTGAATGCCACAGGTAGTCCTCGAGTTATGACAGTTCATTTAATAACGTTCAAAGTTACAAAAGCACTGAAAAAGTGACATGGCGCTTTTTCACAGCTACAGCTGTTGCAGCATCCTTTGTGGTCACAGATGCTTGGCCATTGGTGTGGAGTTATGACGGTTGTAGTGTCCTGGGGTCATATGATCATTTTTGTGACCTTCTGACAAGCAAAGTCAATGGGGAAGCCAAATTCACTCAACATCTGTGCTACTAACTTACCGTATTTTTCAGTGTATAAGACGCACCTTTCCCCCCCCCAAAAAGAGGGTGAAAATCTGGGTGCATCTTATACACTGAATATAGCATTTTTGGCTGCCCGAAACCCTGCCCTCTTCACAAAAATGGATGTGCAGAGGGTTGGGAGCATTGAAAAGTGCTCCTGGGGGCTGGGGAGGGCAAAAACGAGTGGAAAACGGGCCATTTTTTGCTCATTTCCCCTCCAGCCCACAGGAGCACTTTGCAGGGCTCTCAAACTCTCTGCATGCCCCATTTTTCACAAAAAAAATGAGGCATGCAGAGGGTTGGGAAGTCTGCAGAGTGCAAAAACTTTTTTTTAAATTTACCTCTTCAAAATCTTGGTGCATCTTATACTCTGGTGAGTCTTATACTCCATACAGTACGGTAACAACTACAGTGATTTGCTTAACAATGGTGGCAAGAAAGGACATACAATGGGGCAAAATTGACTTAAGAACAGTCTCGCTTAGCAACATAAATTTGGGGCTCAGTTGTGGTCGTAAGTCAAGGACTAAGAGTACAACCCAAAACACTTCAACTGGCCAACAACAGGATTAAGTTCCCATATGTATCCATCATATTTGTATATTGGCCTTTCTCCCATAAAAATTGGGAAGAGGAGTGGTAGTAACAGGAGGGGGTCCTTAGCAGCCCCCTCTCCCCTCCCATGATGTTTGGCCTATGCTGGCAAACTCTAACATAGAAAGATTATCTCATAACATAACTTTTGGTTCTTGCTTCATTTTAACAAGAAAATGTAGAGAGAAGCCAAGAAAACTCCTTGCCACTTTAGTATAAATCATTGACAGCCAGAGGAAACCATTCCACAAAACATAACCAAGGTTTGATTAAATATAATTTAGGAAGCTAATTAAAAATGGCTGGTTTCAAACAATATGGTTAAAGGGCAAATTTAACACTTCAGGATCTGGGATACCTAAACCATGCAAAGAAGCTGGGTTTTAGATCCTGCCGAATCCACTCCTTTGGTGTTATTCAATTTCAAGTAAAGCATTTCAAGCAAAGAGGGCCGTGAAAATATCTACAGACCCCTCACATCCTGGACATAAATTGTTTCAGCTTCTGCCCACAAAATGATCCTATAGGGCTCTGCACACCAGAACAACTAGACACAAGGACAGTTTTTCCCCCGAACGCCATCACTCTGCTAAACAAATAATTCCCTCAACACTGTCAAACTATTTACTAAGTCTGCATTACTATTACTCTTCTCATCTTTCCTATCATCCATCCCTTCCCACTTATGACTGCATGACTGTAACTTTGTTGCTTGTATCCTTACTATTTATATTGTTTCCTAGTATCATTTGATTGCTTATTTGTACCCTGTGACTATCATTAAGTGTTGTACCTTATGATTCGTGACGAATGTATCTTTTCTTTTATGTACACTGAGAGCTTATGCACAAAAGACAAATTCCTCATATGTCCAATCACACTTGGCCAATAAGAAATTCTATTCTATTCTATTCTATTCTATTCACAGGGAGGTTTTTTCCCTTGTGCCATCACTCTGCTAAACATCTAATTCCCACAGCACTATCTTATTCCTAAGGATATTTAACCATGCAGTAGGGATGTATTACTATTACCCTCCTCATCTTTCCTATTACCTTCTCCTTTTGGTATCTTATAGCAATAGCAATAGCAGTTAGACTTATATACCACTTCATAGGGCTTTCAGCCCTCTTTAAGCGGTTTACAGAGTCAGCATATCACCCCCACAGTCTGGGTCCTCATTTCACCCACCTCAGAAGGATGGAAGGCTGAGTCAACCTTGAGCTGGTGAGATTCGAACCGCTGAACTGCAGAGAACAGTCAGCTGAAGTGGCCTGCAGTACTGCACCCTAACCACTGCGCCACCTCGGCTCGGTTCCACCACAAAACCGCGGTAGACTAAAGCGCGTGTGACTAAAGCGCGGTGACAAAACCGCACCGTCAAAACCGCGTGACAACAGCGCGCCGACAACAGTGCGCCGACAGAAGCGTGCTGTAACATAACCCTAAAAATAACCCTAAACCTAACCCTAAACCTAACCCTAAACCTAACCCTAAACCTAACCCTAAACCTTACCTTAAGTTAAATCGCGCTTCTGTCGGCGCGCTGTTGTCGGCGCGCTGTTGTGGGCGCGCTTTTGACATCGCGGTTTTAGCGCCGCGGTGTTGTCGGCGTGCTTTTGACGTTCGCGGTTATGTCGTGCCACGCCTCGGCTCACTTTGTGGTGATACAGTCTACATACAGAGAGCTTATGCACAGGAGACAAATTCCTTGTGTGTCCAATCAAAATTGACCAATAAAAATATTCTATTCTGTTCTGTTCTGTTCCATCCCATCCCATTCTATGGATTAAAGGGGTGTGGATGAAGATGTCTGCAACATAGAAGGATGTCCACAAATTCAGCACTGTATCTTCCAAACAGGAATTTGTCTGATTGTTTATGAGATCACCACAAAATCCCAAACCATAAGCTAGACTTGGCTATGGTGAACCACTTTCATATCATGCTAAGAGAGACACATTGACTGTCAGCTCATGAAGTCAACTCACCCGCAACTGAGCTGGCCTCTAAGAAGGCCTCACTGTGTTAGTTCTGTCACCGTGCCCCTTCTCCAACTTCCTGGAAGTTCCTCCTCCAACAGCCCCTCCCCCCTGAAAACTTTAGTCTTTTGACTGAATGCAGGGGCGCGGGGGGGGGGGGTGTTGAAAAGCCTCAGTAAGCTGCATTGCTCCTTGAAAAATGAAGGGAGGGAAGGGGGAGGAGGAAGAAGAAGAGGAGGAGGAGGAAGAGAAGAAGTGAGCCCTATTCCAACAGCTCTAAAGCTGCCAGATCTCACCCACTCCAGTTCAGGCTAAACAAGGGTGGCTGGTGGTCGGGAGTCCATATTGGGGTGGTGGTGGTGGCAGCATCTTTGGCTGCTAGGAATTGTAGCGTCTCTTATGCGTCCTGAGACAAATCTTCTCTTCTCTTCTCCCCAGCAATCCTGAATCGCTTCTCCAGTTTGGCTATAGGTATTAGGGACGGCTACAGTAATATACAGAAATACAGAATAACAGAGTCGGAAGGGACCTTGTAGGTCATCTAGTCCAACCCCCCCCCCCCCCGCCCAAGCAGGACACCCTACATCATCTCTGACAGATGGCAGTCCAGTCTCTTCTTGAAAGCTTCCAGGGATGAAGCTCCCACAACTTCCGAAGGCAACTTCTGTTCCGTTGGTTGGTCGTTCTCACTGCCAGAAAATTTCTCCTTATTTCTAGCTTGAATCTCTCCTTGTTCAGCTTCCATCCTTTATTCCTTGTCATGGAAAATAGCTTGACCCCCCCCCCTCCACACCTCCTCTCTGTGGTGGCCTCTCAAATATTGGAACGCTGCTGTCCTGTCTCCCCTGGTCCTTCTCTTCAATAGACTAGCCATGCAACCGTTCATCATATGTGTTTAGCTTCCAGGCCCCTAATCAATATTTAACAGAGGGCGCAGGAAGCAGAAAACGCTTTCCTGCCAAGAGAAAGTGCTGAGACTCTCCTCCCAAACAAACGGGATGAATGTTGAATGTTGTTGAATGTTTATTTTATTTGTATGCCGCCCTTTCCCCCCCCCCCAAGGGGACTCAGGGCGGCTCACAACTCAACTAAGGGAGGGGGATACAGACAAAAAAATTAAAACAACAGGCAACAATACATAATTTAAAGCACATAACAGTCATACCATTCGAGAAGGGGGTAGAAGCTTTTTAGCCCCAGGCCTGTCGGAACAGCCAGGTTTTAAGGGCTGTGCGGAAGGCCTGGAGGGTGGTGAGGGTGCGAATCTCCACGGGGAGTTCGTTCCAGAGGGTCGGAGCGGCCACAGAGAAGGCCCTCCTCCGGGTAGTCGCCAGTCGACACTGGCCGGCGGATGGAATTCGGAGGAGGCCTAATCTGTGGGATCTAATCGGTCTAGAGGAGGTAATTGGCAGCAGGCGGTCTCTCAAATCTCTCCCTGGAGATTTCCTAGAACTAATCCAGGAAGTTTGTCAATGAAGCCGGTAGAGATTCTCCGCCATCCAGGTCATGGCTGTCCCCAAAGATGCTTATTTCAGGAGGCAACTGGAGTTTTGTTTGTTTCTTTTTTTCTTTGAAGAGGTTTCGCTCCTCATAGCCAAGAAGCTTCATCATCTCTGACAGGTCAGACCTGATGAAGCTTCATGGATGAGAAGCGAAACATCCCCAAAGAAAAAAAGAAAGAAAGAAAGCGCAGTTGCCTCCTGAAAAAGCATATTTGGGTTTGTCGATGAAGGTTTTTATCGGGATGTTGTTTTTGACTTCTCAGGGTAACCTACGTCTAACCAGAAATTGCTCCACAGGGGTGAGTTGATTTTACAGGACTTAAACGTCCCCGTTGTGCTGACTCTGCGCGTGGACGGGATGAAATCCTTACTTTCGGCTTAGATTTCGCCTCCGGTGGAAATCTAACACTGCAGCCGCCCTCGGAACTCCTTGGAAGCTAGGAGCGGTCTGCCCCACGCGACGGAGGGGTGTGTGTGTGGAATCTCTCGGGAAGTTTCCCTGCGCAAGTTTCCGCTGAAGTTTTGGAAAGCGGAGAGGGGGGTACCCCACGCCCAGTAATTCCAAATCTAATTGAACGTCTTTCGCAAAAGGTCCAGCTGAACTTTGGCGGGAGAAGGTGGGGGGACGGGGGAGAGGGGAGAAAGAGAAGGAGAAGGAGGAGGAGGAGGAGGAGGAGGAGGAGGAGGAGGAGAAGAAGAAGAAGAAGAAGAAGAAGAAGAAGAAGAAGAAGAAGAAGAAGAAGAAGAAGAAGAAGAAGAAGAAGGCTAACATCTTTGAATGGACGAAAAGCTGGAACGACGCCCTCTCCTCTTGAGCCCCCAGACCCCGCTGCAGACCCCCGCCCCTCTCCATGGCCATCCGTGGGAGACACCCTGCTCTGTCAATTTCCTCCCCACGCCCCCCTCCAAAATCTCAGGCAACCACACGCCCCCCCCCCAAAAAAATCACCCTCTTCTTTGCGCAAGGGCTTCTAAAGCCGGGTGCCCAGGGGCATTTGTGGGAAGGAGTGGGACTCTTTAGGGAAGAGGGGGGGCAAAAGCCAGGAGACCTTGTGCAAGAGGGGTGCAATCCGCTCCGCGGTCTCCAGCAGCAGCCTGAGCGACACCGCGGGCGAGAGGCAGGAGGAGGGGCGGGCGGAGGGGCGGCCGGGCGAGCCGCGGGCAGGAAAGCGTTAAAGGGGAGGAGGCGGGTCCGTCACGCGTCATTGGGCGAATTCTGGGCCGGCGACAAAACCGGGGCGCCCGGCCGGCAGGCAGGCAGTGCAACGGGCCCATCTGCCCAAGTCCCGCGGCCTTCCCCCCCTCCCCGTTCCCTCCCCGCCTGGCAGCTCTCGTGCGCCCAGCCCAGCCGAGCCGAGCCGCGTTCCCACCGCCTCTTTCCCCGCGGCCATGGAGGAGCTCTGATGCAATAAGGCCCGGGAGCTTTCCTTCCCTCCCCTCCACACCCAAAGAAAGAAAAAGGAAGGGAAGGAAGGAAGGAAGGAAGGAAGGAAGGAAGGAAGGAAGGAAGGAAGGAAGGAAGGAAGGAAGGAAGGAAGAAAGAAAGAAAGAAAGAAAGAAAGAAAGAAAGAAAGAAAGAAAGATCGGGGACTTCTACGCGCCTCCCTCTCCTCTCTCTTCTTTTTTTTTTTGACTACTTTCTGCTGGGGATTGAGACGCATTGATATTTCCTCTCAATATTTATCTATCTATATATACATATTTTTCCTCTCCGCCGTCCCTTGCCTTTAGGATTATAATCCCGATCGCATTTCCCGGTAAGTAGAGACGCTTTGAGCAAAATAACCGTTCTGATTGTTTCTCCTTTCCCCCTCTCGGTTCCCACCACCCGTTAACCGCTCCTTTTCGCCCTACTTACCCTGGCACCCCAACAGGAAAGAAAGAAAGAAAGAAAGAAAGAAAGAAAGAAAGAAAGAAAGAAAGACAGAAAGACAGAAAGACAGAAAGAAAGACAGAAAGAAAGAGAAAGGCGGAGAGAAAGAAAGAAAGAAAGAAAGAAAGAAAGAAAGAAAGAAAGGAGGGAAAGGAAGAAAGAAAGAAAGAAAGAAAGAAAGAAAGAAAACAGCGGGCATAGCAGAGAGAAAGATTGCTTGCCAGATAGACCCGTACAAAAGACGGAGGGGAGGGGGTATTTAGATGGATAAAACCAGGAAGGAGCGACTTTGAATAGCCAGTTTAATTGTTGGTTTGAATTTCCCTTTTCTTTTTTCCCTTTTTCTCTTCTGCGTCTTCTTTTTAAGCTTAAAAAATAAAAATAAAAGGTCGGAGCGCCCAGGAAAAAAGATTGCGGATGGTTGATCGGGTGCAGAGGAAGAAGGGGGGGGCGAGAGGGCGGCTTGAGGTCCTGGGGGGTTTTCAGAAACAGAAATTGGCAGAAGACCAGTCTCTCTCTCCCTCTCTCCTTCTCTCTCCCTGTCTCTCTCTCCGTCTTTTTCTTCCTTCCTTCCTTTCCTTCCTTCCTTCTTTCTTTCCTTCCTTCCTTCCCTCTCCTTCTTTCTCTCCGTCTTTCTCTTTCTTTCCTTCTCTCTCTCCGCTCTCTTCCTTTCCCTTTCTCTCTCTCTCTTTTTCTTTCTTTCCTCTCTCCTTTCCCTCCGTCTTTCTCTTTCTTTCTTTCCTTTTCTCTCTCCTTCTCTCTTTCCCTTTCTCTCTCTTTCTTTCCTTCTCTCTCTTCATTTCTCTCTCTTCCTCTTTCCTTTCCCTTTCCATCTCTCTCTCTCTCTCCGAGTTGCGACCGCTGCCTTCTCGCCCGAAGGATGACACCGCGGCATTGTTCGCTAGGATTATCCGGCACCCAGCCGTCGCGCGGCGACCTCCAGCGTCCTTCTTCTAAAAAGGGAAGCCAGGAGCCACGGGGGTGTCTAGGTGTGCGTGTGAACGGGCCTCAAGAGGGATGCACGGCGGGGATTCGTTGCTTCCCAAAGCCGCATCGCTCACATCCTTTAAAGCAGGCGGAAAGACGGGGAATCTATTCCGCGGGTCGATTTCTTTCCGACGCTTGGATTAGTTTCTTTTAAATGGGGAAAATGCGATACTTCCTCCCCCATCAGCGCTGGCGTTTGCCCCCAGCTAAAACTTCCTTACAAAAACTCCACTTTTGAAAGCCCCCGTTGTAACTGCAAGCGGCGTCTCGCATCGGGGGCAGCCGGTGGGTTGATTTGATTTATTTTAATTTAATTTTTTGGACATAGCATTATTCCCTTCCCCCAAAAAACTTCCCCGTTAACACGCCGGACTCGAGAAAAAAAAAAAAACGAGTTTTTAACCAGGGGGAACCATTTTCGTCTCAGCAAATTCCTTATTTTTTTTTTCCCTTTCGATCATTGCCGGGGCCATTTGTCCTTTCCAATCCGCCGATTCGGGCTGGTTTATAAAGGCTCAGCTGGCCCGATCCCGACGCGTCGCTTCAGCCAGGGAAGAAAAGGAGGAAGGTTAGAGATTGAACGGCTAATCCGAGTTGTCGAAAAGTTTCGCTCTTCCGCCGCTGCTCCCCGCGAAGCCAACCCTTCTGCCTGGAAGGGGGGAACGGAGCCGGTCCCCCCCCCAGACCCTTTCGTTGCCCGGGATCACAATGCCTGGAGGAAGCCGATTTCTGGCGGCCCCCTCCGAAGGAGCGCCGGCTCTTCCTCTTCCCACTTGGGTGGGCCTCGGGTGGGTGAGATTTACCAGCTGAGGTCCTGGAGAGAGAGAGAGAGAAAAGGCCTCTTGCTATGGCTAATTAAATTTCCCTGTACCGAGCGATCGCAAGGGAGGGAGGAGAGGAACGGGGGAGGGGGGAAAGAGATGAAATGAATGCAAGAAGAGTGGGGGGGGGGATGATGACAAGGATGAGTCGGAGAGAATTGCGAAGAATTGTCTTAACCAAGGACCTCTGGTTAAGGTAACGTCTGAATACATCTAGGCACTTTCGAGGAAAGTGCGGTATTGTTGGTTTTTTTTGCAGTCAAGATGTTCAGGTCTGAGAAGTTCAACATGTCCATGTATCTTCTGGGGCAGCCTTATGGGTATTGCTCCAAGGACTTCTATTCCTATTGGTACAACCATTGATTTCCCCCACCCCCACCCCTCCGCAGTCGCTCAACTTCAATGTGCAAATCGCGATATTTGGAATTTTTTCCCTAGCTGTTTCTTCTTCAATTCGTCCATCATCGGGTGTTGCAATATCAATGCACCAGACTGTTTTCCTTTCCACAATAGAGATGTGTCAGGTGTGTTGTGGTCAGATGTCATCATCATCATCATCATCATTATTGATCATCGCACAGTCAGCCAGATGTTCAGGCTGGGTTTGGCATTTTTATCTGCATATCGAGTTCTTCCCAAGGACCTGGGATAAGCAGATGTGGATGTATTATTATTATTATTATTATTATTATTATTATTATTATTATCATCATCATCATCATCATCATCATCATCATCATCATCGATGCCTCTGTTATTATTACTAAGTTGATGCTTTCAAAAGATAGTTGGAAACCAAATTCTAGGAGCGATTAGGTTCCTTCACGCCCGATTCAAGTCACTGATCTGGATTCCCGACTCGGGATCTAGTCAGCCGCGCGTTTATCTTGCCTGCATCCCGCGTAAAAGACGGAAACGGTGGATGCGCCCGCCTCCCAATAAATAAGCGCGTCGCGGTAAGAAATAATTACCTCTGCTCGCTGCTTTTAATTAAAGTCTCCCAGGGAAACTGCTGGATTATGGTAATGAGCCGACATACGTTCCCTCTTGTCGGGCTCCCGTGAAAAGGTTAGCTGACATCAAATCAGCGACACTGACAAGGCGCTGGAAACCCATTTGTAAGCCCGAACCCGTCCGTCACCAGCCCCGCACGGGCGAGGAAGGAAGGAAGGAAGGGGAAAGGAAGGAAGGGGAAAAGAAAGGAAAAGAAGAAGGAAGGAAAAGAAGAAGGAAGGAAGGGAAGAAGGAAGGAAGGAAGGAAAGAAAGAAGGAAGGAAGGAAGGAAGGAAGGAAAGAAAGAAGGAAGGAAGGAAGGAAGGAAGGAAGGAAGGAAGGAAGGAAGGAAGGAAGGAAGGAAGGAAGGAAGGAAGGAAGGAAGGGACAGGCCGGGCGGGGTCAGAGGGGGTATGTGGGGAACCCTCGAGACTTCGCCAAACGCAAAGCCCGGAACGAAGCGCCGGAGCTGGAGGAGCGAAGTAGATTTTCCCCAGAATTCCGAGCTTGCAATAAGGCAGGTAGGAATAGAGGAGCCATCCTTCTGCTCCTCCGCACTGAATTTCCCCCAAGGAGGGGACGGGACGGGGAGTAAAGCCCGAGAGGTTTCCTTTGGCCCTCGCACCACTTTCTTGGCTCCCGGCGCAACATTGTTCAGAAATTCTCGTTTTCTTCCTTCACTCCTTTCTGTAAGGTTGAATTTCTTCTTCTTCTTCTTCTTCTTCTTCTTCTTCTTCTTCTTCTTCTTCTTCTTCTTCTTCTTCTTCTTCTTCTTCTTCTTCTCCTCCTCCTCCTCCTCCTCCCTCCTCCTCCTCCACTCCTCCTCCTCTTCCTCCTCCTCCTTCTTCCTTCTCCTCCTCCTCCTGAGGGGGAAATGCCCGTTTGGGTGGCTCAACCAGACACATCCAAACTGGCATTTTTTGCCCTTCCTAAATTAGAAGCCCAGCCGTTCAACCGGAGTTTTGAGAGCGATTGGTTCGACCTGCGCTGCCGGTCGGGCTCAGCCAAATGCCGGCTAAAGTTTTCCTCCTATGGGCGATTCGAAGAAGAGAAACGCACTCCCGGGCCTTGGCCGTGTTTTGGGAAAGCGGAAAACAGCCCCCTCCCTGCGTTTTGGGGGGAAGGAAGTTAAGTAGGTCACAGGCTTCTCCATTGGTCCCTCCACCAATGGAGTTGGCATCTCCATTTCTAGGAAAGTTTTAACTTTGGGGAAAGTGATAAGGTTTTTTTGCTCCAGAGCCATGACTCTGGAGCCGCTTGTGGCTCTTTCATCCCTCTGCTGCGGCTCCCTGTCCCTCAAAATATGTGTCACGGCTGCCAATGTGCCACACCCGCTGGCACGTGATTTATTTATCTTTTGAACCCAACCATGGATAAATCCAAGAAAAGAAAAGTTTCAGGCGAAAACAGAATGTTTAATTCGACTACATAGGCTGGTTTCGTGGCGGCTCAGGAAACAGTCAGGCACCGGAAGGGTTTTGTGGCACCCGGTGTTTTCTTTTCTGTGGGAAATGGGTCCAAATAGCTCTTTTGAGTGTTTAAGGTTGCAGAACCTTGGGGAAGGTTCACAAAAGCCAAATGAGACTCTAGCCCCTGGGGACTGGGAGAGGTCCCCACGATCACCGGGCTTCGTTTCAGAGCGGTTCCATGACAACCGTCCCCTTCTTTCCCCTTTCCAGCCATGGACGAAAGCGGGGTGCCCCGGAGCATCTGGGACGGAGACGCCAAGGCCGTCCAGCAATGCCTGACGGACATTTTCACCAGCGTCTACACCACCTGCGACATCCCGGAGAATGCCATCTTCGGCCCCTGCGTGCTCAGCCACACCTCGCTCTACGACAGCATCGCTTTCGTGGCGCTGAAGTCCACGGATAAGAGAACCGTCCCCTATATATTCCGGGTAAGGAGGGAGCAAACAAAGTGGGGGAGGAGGGGAGAAGAGGGGACAGAGAGAATCCTCGCCGTCGGGCCGGAAAGCTTGAGTTACGCAGGGTTGAAATCGAGGCGAGTCGATTCCCTCCTCAAATCGTCCCTTTAAACCGCCCCGTGACCGAACACGGCCTGACCGCAATTGGAGGGAGGCTGCCGGGACTATCGCCTGCTAGGTCCGGCCTGCTTGTCTCCGCTGAATCGGTTCAGCCAGCGGGTAGGAGCAACCCCAGGTCAGCGAAGAAGGTATAGGAAAGCCCATTCAGACGGCCCACGAAGCGTTTTTCGTTGACGCTCGTCTGCTTTGAGGACCCAGCCCGTTTGCTTAGTTCCAGATGTGGTGAGAACGCAGCAAACGGGCTCATTCAATACCCTGCTAGATTACAAAGCAAGACGCGTCAAATGTCGGAATTGCCTTCTTCCCGAAAAGGAGAGAAGGCAAGAATAAGGGAAGCGTCGGGTTTTTTTAGCTCCTTCGCGCTTAAAAGCGCAAAAGAGCTCACCGAACAAAACGCAGGAATAATAGGAGATACTGTAGAGTAGAGTAGAGTAGAGTAGAGTAGAGTAGAGTAGAGTAGAGTAGAGTAGAGTAGAGTAGAGTAGAGTAGAGTAGAGTAGAGTAGAGTAGAGTAGAGTAGAGTAGAGTAGAGTAGAGTATGGGATATGAATAGAATAGCATAGAATAAGATATAGAATAGAATGGAATGGAATGGGATATGAATGAGATATGAATAGAATAGCATAGAATGATAAAATAGAATAGAATATGGAATAAAATAGAATAGAATGGGATATGAATAGAATAGAATGGGATAGGATAGGATAGGATAGGATATGAATGGGATATGAATAGAATAGCATAAAATAAGATATAGAATAGAGTAGAGTAGAGTAGAGTAGAATAGAATAGAATAGAATAGAATAGAATAGAATAGAATAATGGAATAGAATGGAATGGGATATGAATGAGATATGAATAGCATAGAATGATAAAATAGAATAGAATATGGAATGGAATAGAATAGAATAGAATAGAATGAGATATGAATAGAATAGAATAGAATAGAATAGAATAGAATAGAATGGGATAGGATAGGATAGGATATGAATGGGATATGAATAGAATAGCATAAAATAAGATATAGAATAGAGTAGAGTAGAATAGAATAGAATAGAATAGAATTCTTTATTGGCCAAGTGTGATTGGACACACAAGGAATTTGTCTCTGGTGCATATGCTCTTGATGTACATGAAAGACAAGATACATTCGTCAAGAATCCTAAGGATGATTCTATCACTTCATGATAGTCATAGGGCACAAATAAGCAATCAGGAAACAATCGATATCAATCGTAAAGATACTGTGACTGTTCCAGCTATCCCCCCCCAACCCCCCCCCCCAAGCCTTTGTCCTTCTGCGGGGTTTAGAAGCGGGAGCGGAGGGGGGGGGGCAGGTCGGGTATCGCTGCTGTCTTCAGCTCCAGATGCCACCCGCCATCGGAGACTTCAAAGCGTCGCATCGGGAGGCTTTGGAAATCCGGCGGCGCTGGTCTCGTCTCAGCCGCCGCTTCTTTGCCCGCCCGCGGTTGACCCGTCCACCGGCCAGTCGGGGCGAATAACGTGCAAGTGTGAAGCCGGGTGTGCGGAGGGTCCTCAAACCGGGACGAAGTGAACTCGCGCACCCCAGCTCTGGCTGCTTTTAAGGTTCCCCGCTGGGCTTCCTCCGCCTATCTTTGCTCCGGAGAATCGGTCCGGCAACTCAGTGGAAGGTTTGGGGGGGGGGGCGGAGACGAGGCCCGCAGTCAAATGAAGGGCCCGGTTAATTGAATAAAAAACAGGTTTCTTCCTCCATTAAAAAAATAAATTGCTAGAACTTTAGTTTCACGCGCCGCTAAAAGAGAAACTAGAATCGGGCGTAGAGGAATCTCCTTCCTAACAAAACTGCGCAAAATATCTCAGCGCCGTTGGGAACATCCAGGCACCGGGAGGAGAAAGGCTCAGAACTGTTCCCGGCCACAGACACTGAATTACGACGCCTTGCTTTCCCCGGCCAATTTTTTTAGTTGGGGGGGGGGGCTCTTTCGGACGCTCTGCGTTGATCTCCTTGGCTTGGCTTAGTTCCTCTCCTGCCCAGGATCTCAGCCTTCCCGGACGTCTTCTCCACTGGAAACGCGCCATGCCATCCCACAGGGGGGAAAAAACAGTGTGGTTGCAAACGCTTCCTTGGGAGAACGAGAAGGAACAATCCCATTGGAGCCTCAGACCCGGCCAAGCTGTAGGCTGTCACTTTAGGGTTCAGTGAGTCAGGGGGCAAGATTGCCAGGCTGCTCAAAATAGAGTAGAGTAGAGTAGAGTAGAGTAGAGTAGAGTAGAATAGAATAGAATAGAATAGAATAAGGACTAGAATGAAATAGAGTAGAGTGGAGTAGAGTAGAATAGAATAAGGACTAGAATAAAATAGAGTAGAGTGGAGTGGAGTGGAGTGGAGTGGAGTGGAGTGGGATGGGATGGGATGGGATGGGATAGAATAGAATAAGGACTAGAATAAAATAGAGTGGAGTGGAGTGGAGTAGAGTAGAGTAGAATAGAATAGAATAGAATAAGGACTAGAATAAAATAGAGTAGAGTGGAGTGGAGTGGAGTGGAGTGGGATGGGATGGGATGGGATGGGATAGAATAGAATAAGGACTAGAATAAAATAGAGTGGAGTGGAGTGGAGTGGAGTGGAACGGAGTGGGATAGGATGGGATGGGATAGGAGAGGATAGAATAGAATAGAATAGAATAGAATTCTTTGATGGCCAAGTGTGATTGGACACACAAGGAATTTGTCTTTGGTGCATAAGCTCTCAGTGCACATAAAGAAAAATAAAATAGAATGCATTCATCAAGAATCATAAAATACAACAGTGGTAGTCGTAGGTTACTAATAAGCAATCAAAATTATACTAGAAAACAAACAAAACAATATAAATCGCAAAGATACAATCAACATGGTTATAGTCCTAAGTAGGAGGAGATAGGTAATAGGAAGGTTGAGGGGAATAGTAGTAATGCAGTCTTAGTAGGTAATTTGACAGTGTTGTGGGGATTAGTTGTTTAGCAGAGTGAGGGCATTCGGGAATAAACTGTCCTTGTGTCTAGTTGTTCTGGTGTGCAGAGCCCTATAGCGTCGTTTGGAGGGTAGGAATTGAAACAATTTATGTCCAGGATGTGAGGGGTCTGTAGATATTTTCACCGCCCTCTTTTTGATTCGTGCAGTGTACAGGTCCTCAATGGAAAGAAGGTTGGTAGCCATTGGGTTTTTTCTGTCAAAACACAGCCACGGCGACAATCCCAATGAAGCAGAAACGTAGCCCTTGCCTTCGTTTCTTTATCGCTCCTACCCAACCGCCTCCTCCTGGATGTCCAGGCCGGGTGTTGTGTAATTGGGCAGCCGGTTCCTCTACTCAAAGCTCCGCCGCCTCTCCCTTCTCCCCCCCCACACCCCACGCCCACTTTAGGTGGATACCTCGGCGGCCAACGGCTCCTCCGAAGGCCTGATGTGGCTCCGCTTGGTCCAGTCGGCGCGGGACAAAGAGGAGCAGAACCTGGAGGCCTACATCAAGAACGGGCAGCTGTTTTACCGCTCCCTGCGGAGAATTGCCAAAGACGAGGAGCTGTTGGTGTGGTATGGGAAGGACCTGACCGAGCTGTTGCTGCTGAGCCCCGCCAGGACCCAGAGCAAGATGAAGGGTAGGTGACAACTCATAGGAAGGAGGGAGGGAGGGAGGGGTGGGGGCCTCAACCCAGAGCATTTCCCGGAGGTCCCTGGATCTGGAGTCTCAGCGGATATAAGACCAAAGCCAAAGAAGGAGATACCTTTCCTTCTGGAAACTGCAGTCTGCCAATCTAGAGTGGCAAGCGAGCCGCCAGTTATCCGAATATCCCAGACACACGTGGATACTTAATGACTGTTACCCACAGCATCCCGTTTGGGAAAAGCCAGATTAGCTGAAATGCTGCAATCTGTTGTTGTTGTTGTTAGTTGCGAAGTCGTGTCCGACCCATCGCGACCCCATGGACAATGTTCCTCCAGGCCTTCCTGTCCTCTACCATCCACTGGAGTCCATTGAAGCTCACGCCGACTGCTTCGGTGACTCCATCCAGCCACCTCATTCTCTGTCGTCCCCTTCTTCTTTTGCCCTCCGTCTTTCCCAGCATGAGGCTCTTCTCCAGGGAGTCCTTCCTTCTCATTAGGTGGCCAAAGTCTTTGAGTTTCCTCTTCAGGATCTATAGAGCAGTCAGGGTTGATCTCCTCTAGGACTGACCGGTTGGATCGCCTTGCAGTCCAAGGGACTCGCAGGAGTCTTCTCCAGAAATCTGTTAAGATGTTTAAATACTCAGGAGATGGGGAAAGCCTGCCCTGCCTCCCCTTACACTCTCACACATGCACCCAAATTCCAAGGGATCCACTGTTGAGGATATGATCCACTGCACAAGCCAATCTCTTTTTTCCTCTGTTCGATTTCGCCCTGCGTTGTCTGTGGGTCCCTCCAGAGATATCAGAGATATCCCCCCCCCCACGAAGCCATAGAGTTGGTTTAATACCCACCCTCCCTTAGGAGGAGAAGGGATACCTTCCAATATAGACAATCTAACTGTTTGCTTGTTGTTAGGATCACGATGCGTGCATATCATCCAGCCAGATGCGTGAAGTATTAGTAGAGCTTTATAAACCCTTAGTAGGACCACACCTGGAATACTGCATCCAGTTTTGGTCACCACAATTAAAAAAAAAAAGATGTTGAGACTTTGTGTGTGTGTGTGTGTGTGTGTGTGTGTGTGTGTGTGTGTGTGCAAAGAAGAGCAATTAAAATGATCAAAGGCACAGAGACTAAAACTTATGAAGAACAGCTGCAGGATTTGAGTTTGGCTAGTGTAGAGAAAAGGACTGGGGGGGGGGACTTGGCAGCAGTATTCCAATATTTGAGGGGCTGCCCCAAAGAAGAGGGAGTCAAGCCGTTCTCCATAGCTCCTGAGGGCAGGACAAGAAACAATGAATGGAAACTAATCAAGGAGAGAAGCAGCTGGAATTAAGAAGAAATTAATTCCCAAGAGTGGGAACAAGTAACTAGAAAAACTTGCCTTCAAAAGTAGATGCTTTATCACTGGAGGTTTTTAAAGAAAAGACTACATATCCACCTGTCTGAAATGGTATAAGGTTTCCTGCTTGAGCAGCGAGTTGGACTAGAAGACCTCCAAGGTCCCTTCCAGCTCTATTCTGATTATATATGTACGCTTCGCTGAGTTTTAAACAACCCCCAAACTGCCCCATTTGGTGTCATTTTCTGCAATTACTATTGACAAATAATTTCCAATTAGCCGGAATTTATTTTGGCTAATATTTATTTTGAGTATAGTCAATCCATCTTCTCCACTCCAGTTTATATTTCTCATTTGAGTGATCCTTGAGATATGCTGATATTTTAGCCATCTCTGCTAGGTTTGTTAACTTTTAATGTCCATTCTTGAATAGTAGGCAAATCTTCCTTCTTCCAGTATTGCGCCACCAACAGTCTTGCTGCCGTTATTAAATGCAAAATCAAATTAGTCTCTATAACTGTACAATCAGTAATTATACCTAACAAGAATAACTGAGGGGTAAACTTTATCCTTTTTTAAAGAACATTTTGCATAATCCTCAATATTTTTATCCAAAATGCTTTTACCTTTTTACACGTCCACCATATATGATAGTAGGTAGCATCGACACAATCACATCTCGAGCATTTAGGTTGTCAGAACAGATAAACACAATTTTAATGGCGTCTAAAAGGGTCGCAGTGGCTAAGACTCCGAGCTTGTCAATCAGAAAGGTCAGCAGTCAGTGGTTGGAATCCCTAGTGATGCGTGACGGAGTGAGCTCCCATTACTTGTCCCAGCTTGCCAACCTAGCAGTTCGAAAACATGTAAAAAAATGCAAGTAGAAAAATAGGGACCACTTTTGGTGGGAAGGTAACACCGTTCAGTGCTCCTTCGGCGTTTCTGGCCACAGAGACGTCTTCGGACAGCGCTGGCTCTTCGGCTTTGAAACAGAGATGAGCAATGCCCCCTAGAGTCAGGAATGACTAGCACATATGTGTGAAGGGAACCTTTACCTTTAACGGTTCTCAGGTAGCTTATGGATTTTAAAAGTCAGAAGTTTTAGCTGGACTCCCATTGGTGAACCATCAGTGGGGTTCAACCTTCCTTCTCGGGGTTTGTGCGTCTGACAACTTGGTCAGCCGGTCTGGCACAGCAGGTGACCAATAAGTTGTCTTTTCTCTTTTCTGTCCCGCCCCAGCTTCGTCTCCGCACACCTGCCTGGACTGCGGCCAGCGTTTCCAATTCGAGTTCCCCTACGTGGCGCACCTGAGGTTTCGCTGCCCGAAGAGGCTGCCCGGGGCGGACAGCAGCCCAGCGGAGGACCCCAGCCCCAAAAACAGCAGCCCCAAGGAGCACGAAGGCGCCGGCAAGTTCCACGGCAAACAGGTGGGGGGCGCCCAGCCCCAGATCCAGCCCCCCACCCACCGCCACCACTATCACGCCGGCCAGGACAGCAACGGCGGCGTGACCAAGCCGTCCACGGACTTCCACAACTTGGCCCGGGAGTTGGAGAACTCCCGGCCGAGCAACGGCGGCGGGTCTCCTGCGAACAGGGAGCAGCCGGCCTCCGGCGTCGACGGCCGCGCCAGCCCCGGAGGCAAAGCCAAGCGGAAATACCCCGGAGGGGACGCGTTGGCCGAAGAGCGAGGCTCGTCGACGGGCCGGTCGCGCGTGGAGAGGCCCATCCCTTCGTCGCCCAAGGAGGAGTTGGTCTGTACCCCGCAGCAGCAATACCGGCCGGCGGGGAGTTATTACGGCTTGGACGACGCCAGCCGCCTCTACCGGCCGCCCAGCCCGGACACCGGCGACGCTAAGCGAAGCGCCTTCGTGGAGGTGAAGAAAGCCTCGCGCGGCGTGGAGAACGGAGCCGGAGGGGACGAAGAGAAAGAGCGAGGCTCCCCGGCTTCCTCGGCCGCGGACAAGCCGCCTGTGCCCTCGCTGCTGAGCGGCCGCTCCGGGGGCAGCGCCTTCTCCACCGTGCCATCCTCGCAGCCCTCCGGCGGCGCGGCCAACCCCGAGGAGCGCAAGAGCGCTTTCTCGCAGCCGGCGCGCTCCACCTTTTCGGCGCAGCTGGTGCTGGGACAGAAGCTGAGCGCCCTGGTAGAAGGAGGAGGTGGAGGAGGAGGAGGAGGAGGAGGAGGCTGCCACCCGGGCGCAGAAGGAGCTGCGCGTCTTTACGCATCGGAGCCGCTCAAGCTGGCCGGTGCGCCTGGAGAGCTTGGCAACGGGGCAGGTGCGCAGGGAGGAACAGGAGGAGGAGGAGGAGGAGGAGAAGGAGCCGGAGGAGGGGTGGGGCCAGGAGGAGGAAGTGGTGGTGGTGGTGGTGGTCTGCCCAAGCAGAGCCCCTTCCTCTACGCCACCACCTTCTGGCCCAAGAGCTCGGCGGCGGCCGTGGCTGCTGCGGCTGCCGCTGCGGCCGCGGGCCCCCTCCAGCTCCAGCTGCCTTCGGCCCTGACGCTGCTGCCGCCCTCCTTCACCTCCCTCTGCCTGCCGGCTCAGAACTGGTGCGCCAAGTGCAACGCCTCTTTCCGCATGACGTCCGACCTGGTGTACCACATGCGCTCCCACCACAAAAAGGAGTACGCGCTCGAGCCGCTGGTCAAGAGGCGGCGGGAGGAGAAGCTCAAGTGCCCCATTTGCAACGAGTCCTTCCGCGAGCGCCACCACCTCTCGCGGCACATGACGTCGCACAACTGAACCCACACCCACACGCGGACCCACCCATGCTGCGCTTCTACTCGGGATCCTCACACCCCACATCTCACAGTCCACACGCGCTGTCGGCCCTTCGCTTCCGCAGCTGGCTCCTTTGCTGTTTTGGCCAGCGTGGCGTGGCGTGGCGTGGCGTGGCGTGGCGCTATTTTTTTTGCAAGGCGTGGACGAAAGGGCGGTGGATCCCAGAGGGAGGATCGCGGCTTATTGAACTGCGTGGTGTAAAGCGAGGCGTCCAACTTTGGCAACTTTTAAGACTTGTGGACTTCAACTCAACTGGCAACGGGGCAGGTGCGCGAGGAGGAGGAGGAGCCGGAGGAAGGGGCAGGGTCAGCAAGAGGAGTTCAACTGGGAGTTGAAGTACACGTCTTAAAGTTGCCAAGGTTGGAGACCCCTGCTGTAAAGGCGGCCAAAGACTCGGAGGGAAGGGCAGTGTGTAGTAAGTAGAGCGTTGCACAGAACGCGCAGGGCCTTGTGGGAGGTGTGCATGCTTCCAGGCGTGTAAAATATATATATAAATATAAAGCACGGTTATAAGTACAAAATATAACACACACACACACACACACACACACACACACACACACACACACACACAATGTCAGCAAAAGAGAAGGTGGTGGGATTTAATTCTGAGAGGTCTTATATCTGTGCATTTCTGGAATGAGAAACAAAAACCCTTATATGTTACCGGTTGCAAAAGTTTTTGATTTTAGGAATACTCCATCTGTCTTTTCAATCTGGCCTCATGGATGACCGAGTGGCTGAGGGGAGGGGGTTGAACGGGGGGGGGGGGGGAAGAAACCCGACACGTCACTTTTTCCAAATTGCATTTTGGAGCACCCATAATGAATGGGTGGCCGCAGGCCATACACCCCCTTTAGCAAGAGGGCCCCCCCCCCCGATTAAATCTTGTCCAACCAGTTCATCCTGACTTGTTTATTTTCCCATTAACAAATTGCAATGGGCAGAAGTTGGCACTTTGCTAAACCACAGGATGCAAGTTACATTGGGTGGCTCGTGCAACCCCCCACCCCCACCCCCGAATCTACCAATGATGTTGGCTCGTTGTGCTACAGAAACCTAGAGAAAGTCTGAGATGATTTCTCTGCTTTGGACTAAGTTGAAATGTAGCTGGTTATAGTGGTTTACATTGTGTTTACATGTTTATGTAAGCCCAGCCAGGGTAATTCATGACATTGCATGAATTCACTCCATCGTGGCATCAAGAAACCATGATGTGCAACGGAATGAACCTAGTCTAGAGTTTCCTTTCTCTGTAACAAGAATGGACAGATTCTGGGACTATGTGCCTGGGTCTCTCGGGCAGCCATATTTTATTGGCCTCATTGGCTAGAAGAAAAATGCATGGAGTAGTAAATTTTCCAAAGCCCCATTCGGGTGTCATTTTGATCCCCCTACACTCATGGAATAGTTACAAAAATGACTTTGTTCATTCGATGCACTGCTCCAGTGGAACCGAAGTTGTAGGAAATGACCAAGCCAGCCCTATAGGTATTTAGGGCAGGGGAGTTGCGATGAGGTTTCCATTGCTATATTAGGAATATGCACAGAAATAAATAAGCATATTTCTCTTTAGATGCAAAGAATGCGACCCGCTACTGGTTTCCTGACATAAATCGAGACAATGGTAAAATGAGGAAAGGGAGTTAATAGGTAGAAAGAGGTACAGTGAGCTTATGAACCTAGCTTTGAAGGTTTTCTCCCTGTAAGTCAGGGGTCACCAACCTGCGGCTCCGGAGCTGCATGTGGCTCTTTCATCCCTCTGCTGCAGCTCCTTGTTGCCCAGTCAGCTCCACAATTGACAGGGCTTTCGGTTAGGACAGGTGGAGGAAAAAGGATGCCGCTCTAGGCTTTATGTTGGAGGAATCGGACTACTGGTCAGCTCCAGAATTGAATGGGTGGGTGGGTGAGGCTTCCGGTTAGGACCTTTGTGGCTCTTTAAGTGTTTACGGTTGCCGACCCCTGCTGTAAGTGAAAACATAGGAGGGTTGGTAGAGGTAGATCTAAAACCGCCCACTTGTGTGCAATCCATAAGTAACCATTTCAACAACTGACAGTTGTTACTGGAGCACAGCAGAACACGAAGCAGGTTTTGGTAGCTAGAACCACTTCTGCACTCTGCATTTCTGCTTTCGCGGGTTTTGAAATGAAGCTTTGTACATGCTTGGTGTCTGTGGAGATTCTCAGTCATCCAAGGTCATCGTTGTTGTCCCAAAGGCGCTTACCCCCCCCCCCCCCAAGAGACAACTGGACTGTTGGTTTTTCTCTGAAGGCCTTTCGCTTCTCATCCGAGAAGCTTCTTCAGTTCTGGCTCCACTATCCAGTCAGAGCTGAAGAAGCTTCTCGGATGGGAATTGAAATGTCTTCAGAGAAAAAAACCCGAAAAGTCCAGTTGCCTCTTGGGGGGGGGGGAAAGCACCCACTAGATCAGTGTTTCTCAACCTTGGCAACTTGAAGAGGTCTGGACTTCAACTCCCAGAATTCCCCAGCCAATGCTGGCTGGGGAATTCTGGGAGTTGAAGTCCAGACCTCTTCAAGTTGCCAAGGTTGAGAAACACTGCACTAGATGATATGTACATTTACTTTGAGGACAGCCACATGGAGCTGAATTGGGCTTTCTTTAAAGTAAACAAGGGCACCCCCCAGGTTCCCGCTCCCTTTCCAATTGCAGTCACTCTGAGTTTTGAAAGCTTTTAAATGTATTTTGGGCATTGTGGAAGGCCACAAAAAGCAGAGCATCCCAAAAAACCACTCTTGAAACTTTTTATGCCTGTGTATATGTTTACTTTGCAAATAATAATAATGATACTACTAATAATAAGAGAGAGGGGAGAGGGGTTGGGTTGGTCCCCTCGCTTTTGTTTCAAATGCACGCATTTTCACTTACCCACCCCCACCCCCCACAAAAAGTAAATAACTTTTAAAAGTACATTTTTAAAATGTCATATATTGCAACATATTGATGCATTTGTCATACGTTTCTACTTAAATTATGAAGCACTTATGGTTTAGCTGTAATAACTATATGTAAGGGTAAAAATTTATTTTAGATATAAAGCAAAAAAAATTTAAAAATAAGGAAAATGGATGCAAAGCTTTCCTGCGTTATTTGATGAAGTGTTTTGTTTTTTTTCCTCCTGCAAAAACAATAGTAATAAAATCCAGAAAGACTTGAATTCATTTTATGTTCCCGATGGGGAAGTGCATGTTTCACATGGAGAAAAAAAAAAAAGATTGAAGGACTTTGGTGCAAAATGTCTTAAGTTCTGTAAATAGGGAATCTGCTTTTAATACAGTACAAAGTGTAATTTTGTGCCAGTGAAATGAAGTCTGAATAGCTATGTGTGTCTTTCCCCCACCCTCCTCTCCCTTCCCCTCCCTTCTTTTCATTTTTCCCCTCGAACAAAAAAAAAAAAGAAGAGAGATGAAAACTTTATAGTTTATCTGGGTATGTTGGATGCTTTGACAATAAATGAGTTTATTTTCTTGCAAAGCACTCGCGCGTGGCCCAGGATTTATTTAGGAAAAGTGGGGGAGGGGGGAGAGAAGGTGGGCAATGATTTATTTCCCCGGAAACGGAGGATGGGAAACTGTCTTATGGAGATTCTCCGTCATCCGGATTGTCCTTTAAGTGGTTTCAGTGTTTTTTTTAAAAATAATTTTATTTTATTTTATCAATTTCATATATACATTCACAATTATATGATCTCATAACTGTTATTAATAATATATATTTATAACAATTTTCCCCTACAGTTGACAATATACTTGAAGATTGCTTTCTTAACATCCCATAGATCCATCTTATCTTACAACGGTCCTACTTCTTCTTCCCTCCCTCCCTCTTTCCTTCCCTCGTTTCTTCTCTCCTACTCCCCTTCCTTCCCTCTTTCCTTCCCTCCCTCCTTCCCCTTCCCTTCTTCTCTCCTTCCCTCCTTCCTTCCCTCCTTCCTTCCTTCCCTCCTTTCTTTTCTCCTTCTCTCCTTCCTTTCCCCCTTCCTTCCCTCCTTCCTTCCCTCCCTCCTTCCCCTTCCCTCCTTCTCTCCTTCCTTCCTTCCTTCCTTCCTTCCTTCCCTCCTTTCTTTTCTCCTTCTCTCCTTCCTTTCCCCCTTCCTTCTCTCCTACATTCCCTCCTTCCTTCCCTCCTTTCTTCTCTCCTTCTCTCCTTCCTTCCCTCCTTCCTTCCCTCCTTCCTTCCCTCCTTCCTTCCCTCCCTCCTTCCTACCCCCCTTTCTTCTCTTTCTTCTCTCCTTCCTTCCTTCCTCCTCTCCTTTCCCTTCTCTCCTTCCCCTTCCTCCCCTTTACCCTTCTCCTCTTCTTCCCATTCCTCCCCTCTTTCCTACTCTTACATTCCATTCCATTCCACTCCATTGGTTTCGGTTTTTGTTTTCAAAAGTCCATTGGACTGTCTTGTTTTTTTCCTTGAAGACGTTTCGTTTCCCATCCCGAGAAGCTTGGAAGGAAAGCGAAGAAGCTTCTTGGAGGAGAAGCGAAACGTCCTCAAGGAAAACCAAGAAAAAGCATCTGTAGGAGGGGAAACTGTTCGCCTGGGAAGATGCGGCAGACTCGGTTCTTCCTTGTCGCATTTATCCCGTGCGGAAGGACCATCCAAACGACTAGAAAAGTCCTGCTCTTAACTGGAAATTCCTGGGGACAATTTCGGCCACGGATAGTAAAGGATCTGACTAGCGGGGGGGGGGCGGGGGGGAGGGAGGGGTTTCCTTCGCTCGATTCCTGGGCGATCTTGCCGGAAGCGGATCGCATCCCGCCGCTGCAAGATGCCCGCTCCTTTTTTAAAAAATATTATAATTATTCTTTCGACGTCAGTTCTGGAACTCAGCCCCGGCGGAGACGCGTCGGGACAAATCGCCCAGGTTTTCCCACGGTTTGGAAGAGGAAAGCAAGCGGGATCACCTCAGATCCACCCCTCTGCTGCCTGGAATGGGGAAATGTTTTTGAATCCAGGACTGATTATAGAGTAAAGGAAAAGGAGGAGGAGGAGGAGGAAAAGGAGGGGAGGAAAAAGAGGAAAAAGAGGAGGAGGAAAAGGAGGAAGAGAAGGAAGAAGAGGAGGAAAAAGAGGAGGAAGAAGAGGAAACGCTCTTTACAAGACAGGTCATCTGGGTTTTATTTTTTGGAATTTACCCCAATTATTTATCCCTAAATAGTGCATTGCGCTCACACCTGGAAACATTTCGGGGACGTCTAAATTCCAAAGCGCCCTGGCTGGGATCCGGGCAGGCGATCCTAAAGGCAGCCGAAGGGGACCCTAGTCATACTGGGTGGTTTTGCGCCTTTGAAAACGCTCCCCCCAAGTTTAGGTTTGCAACCAAAGCAGGCCGTTGGAGTCACCCCCTTCCCTCCCCCCCCCGTTCATTGGGCTTTCCCATCCAGCCAAAGCAGAGGATCGGGGGCCTTGCGAGGGCGAGGAAGGGCGCCTGGATGGGGTGGGAGTGGTTCTTCCAAGGTGACTTTCTAAGGATGTGGGGAAATCTCCGCTAGCCTTTTGGGGGCCATTTAAGGAGCGCCGCGCTACCTGAAGCGCAATCGGACTCAAGCTCATCCCAGCCATAAGGGAGTTGAGCGGGTTTTAATCTCCGGGGAAACGTTCCTCGCCTTGCGCGGTGGATGCTGCCTCCGTTTGGCGCCTGCCTACCTGCCTGGCGCCGGGTTTCAGGTGCACAAACGGTGCGACGACGACGTTGAAAGCTCGGGCAGATCTGCCATGCGAATTCAATTAGGAATTGGGGTTTACGGTCCTTTGGGTTGACATCGGAGTGGCCAATCGAAGCCTCCCTAACTGGGATGTAGGCGAGAGAAAGGAGCGCCGTCCAGAAAGACAACAACAATAACAACAAAAACAAAAACAACAACAAGTCAATTGCAAACGGCAGCTTTACTCGGAATGGCTTACATCCTGCTTACATCCATAGCTTTTAACACCACCATACGAAAACATCTGCCTAGCTATCCCATGGTACGTTTGTTCTGCACCTGACAATAAAAATGATTATTACTAACTCAGGACTATACAGGTGGACGAAATCCGGCCTGAACATCTGGCTGACAGGGCGACCCATCCTAACACATGCAACATGCATGGATTCTTTTGCAACCAAAGAGCTTAGGCTGCGGTGGTGAATTCTACCGACCGGTGCAGGCTGGGAACCTCACATTTTCACCCCCAAATAATCACCAACACCATGGACTTTCGGTGCAGGATCTGCTCCCTCGTTTTGCCTAAACAGTGCAAGCCAACAGGATCCCAGCCAGGGCGCCTTGGGATTTAGATTTCCCTGAAACTTTGCCAGGTATGAGCGCAATGCGCTATTTAGAGATAAATAGCAATCGCTCTTACTTCGTGGTGCTTTACAGCCTCCTCCAAGTGGTTTACACAGTCAGCTTGTATTGCCCCCAACAACCTGGGTCCTCATTTTGCTGACCTCGGAAGGGTGGAAGGCCCAGTCAACCTCGAGCCGGTCAGGATCGAACTCCTGGCAGCGGGCAAAGTCAGCCTGCAATACTGCATTCTAACCACTGCGCCGCCGCCACTAGCTATAATTGGGATACATTCCCAAAAAAGCGAATGGCCTGCCTTGTAAAGAAGGAGAGTTCCCTCAGTCATTGGCTGTGTAGTCCTCCTCCTCCTCCTCCTCCCCCTCCTTTCCCTTTACTCTGTAATCAGTCCTGGATTCAAGCCCCCACCCCAACTCCATTTTGCACCAGCACAGAAGGGCAGGCGTGCCAAAGTGGTCCACCGGCACTATTTGGATTGACAGATGATTCGCTTTAAATCAGAAATGGGAATCTTCCTGCAAGCGAAAGAGAGGCAAGGTCTCCACGTCGCCGATTTAAAACATCTGTTTCCATCTTTTTTTAAAAAAAAAAAACCAAATAAATCCACCCTTCCCTTTTAAAGCAACTTGGGATTCAAAGATTTCTGGGAAGAATGGCAGTTTCATCCAATAAGCCTAGTTCTTGAGACTTCCAAGCAAGCCGGAGCACCGATGGGGCCCCAGATCATGTAACACCAGTCAGTCCTCAGTGAAAGGGGCATGAGAAACAGCGGAGAACAGCCTGTGTGCTATGAAAGCAAGCTGCAATATCCGCACTGCAGTTATAAGAGTTTTCCTAAGAGTTTTCGGCACCTTGAGAGTTTTCTGGTTCTCTTTGCTGCCATTTAGTGGCTGAGAAGAGGATCTTAATAGCAGTTTTCCACCCGTTCGCTCCGTCTTAGTGGCTACCGGTAGATGCCTGGGTGTGTGTGTGTGCAAGTAAGTTCCTAGTGGGGTGTGAGCAGTTTAACTCGGCCAGGACTTCTGTACCCACAGGTTGCGGAGGGATGGAGGACCTCCACCCTTATAAGTGTCACTGGTTTTAACCTTGGCTGCTTGAGTGGAGGGTTGGACTAGATGACCTACAAGGTCCCTTCCAACTCTGATAATCTAATAATAATCTAATAATAACCGAGCACAAGCCTTGGAGCCCAAACGTTTATAGCGGAGGCAGCACCTGGCGATCCAGGCGTCTATTAAGTGACATCGGAAAAAGGAAATGCCAGGGATGGACGACACATGGAGAATTGCGCATTGAGCGGGGCTTCTGATGGAAATGGATTCAGAGGTTGAATGGGTGGAAGAGGATTTTAGTGTTGCCCCATGAGCTACGGGGTGCCACAAATGTATCCTTAAAGCACAGCTTGCTCACACATGGCATTACTGAACCCAACCAGAAATTGTAACCTACCTAGGCCGTAGCACGTTTCTCCCTGGTGGGGAAGTTTGGTTTATGGGTATTTCCCGGGGTGTCATTCCCATTGAATTGAACGGGACTTTTTTTTCTGGATAAATCGAGTCCTACGAGGGCACTCCTATGCGAGAGAAAGATTCGGAAAGGGTTTAATTTACTCCTGAAGTAAATCATGCTTGGAATTGGGGTTCTAGATCTACCGGCAATCCGAAGGCCTTCCACACCCGCTAAGTAGGACTAAAACTCATTGAACCCTGAGACTTATGACACCAGACAAATTTGGTAAATTCCTCTAATTTCACTGGCAGCTAAACTTCCAAGTGCAAATGGGGTTTTATGTCTGGAAGCCATCTTTCCTTACGTATCATTTGCAATGTTGTAGTTTAAGTGTCTTGAAAGCATCCAGGTGGTCAGTCCTTTCGTTATCTATTCAGAAATAAAGGCCACTGGTCTCCGGGGAATCCAAAGTCAGGGACAATAACATTTGCAGGCCTTTAGAATAGGATAGAATGGGATAGAATGGGAGATGAATAGAATAGAATAAGGAAAGAATAGAATAGAATATATCGAATGGGATATGAATAGAATAGAATAAGGAAAGGGAAAAAATAGAATAGAATAGAATAAGGAACAAATAGAATAGAATGGGATATGAATAGAATAGAATAAGGAACAAATAGAATAGAATAGAATAGAATAGAATAGAATAGAATAGAATAGAATAGAATAGAATAGAATAGAATGTAGAATGCGATATGAATGGGATATGAATGGGATATGAATAGAATAGAATAAGGAAAGGAAAAAATAGAATAGAATAGAATAGAATAGAATAGAATAGAATAAGGAACGAATAGAATAGAATAGAATGGGATATGAATAGAATAGAATAAGGAACAAATAGAATAGAATAGAATAGAAATGAATAGAATAGAATAGAATGTAGAATGCGATATGAATGGGATATGAATGGGATATGAATAGAATAGAATAAGGAAAGAATAGAATAGAATATATGGAATGGGATATGAATAGAATAGAATAAGGAAAGAATAGAATAGAATATATGGAATGGGATATGAATAGAATAGAGTAAGGAAAGGAAAGGAACAAATAGAATAGAATAGAATAGAATAAGGAACAAATAGAATGGAATAGAATAGAGTAGAGTAGAATGCAATATGAATGGGATATGAATAGAATAGAATAAGGAAAGAATAGAATAGAATATATGGAATGGGATATGAATAGAGTAGAGTAGAGTAGAGTAGAGTAGAGTAGAGTAGAGTAGAGTAGAGTAGAGTAGAGTAGAACAGAACAGAACAGAACAGAACAGAACAGAACAGAACAGAATTCCTTATTGGCCAAGTGTCATTGGACACACAAGGAATTTGTCTTTCATGCATAAGCTCTCAGTGTACATAAAAAGAAAAGATACATTTGTCAAGAACCATACTTTATTGTCTTAAGAAGAACATGCCAACTCTGGCTTTGAAAAGATCAGTTTTGGGGGAGAACTGGATTCAGACAAGAACACTGGATTAGGAGCGCGAGAGCACCGACGGGATGGGTTCGCCACAAATAGAATGACTGGGTTGTGGAAATCCGGATGATCACACACACCCCACCCCAGTTTACTCTTGGTCCCTCTTTTTTGCAGGCTACATCTGCTAACCACGATAGTCAAGCCATCATCTAAGTTCATGGGTTCTCATGATACACCGAATGTTAAGCCAGGTGCAGGGCCAGATTGGCACAACGTGCTGAGCCAAAAACCCACTGAGCCAAAAACCGGGCGGCCTCACACCTGGTTGGTCTCTTTGAGGTCGATCTAAAATAGGGATCTCCAACCTTGGCAACTTTAAGACTTTGAGGACTTCAACTCCCAGAATTCCTCAGCCAGCAAAGTCTTTAAGTTGCCAAGGTTGGAGAGTTGCTGGGCCGGGGTGTGGGGTGTGTGTGTCATTTAAAGAGTTGCAGGGAGTTTTCTATAAGGGTAGGGAAAGGCAGGACATTTCTTCTTATTCTAATTTAAGTTGGTCGGAAGATGGGATTTCAACTCCCAGAAGTTGGTCAGTGGGGGGGACTTCAACTCCCAGAAGTCCCCAAGGCAACATGCCGGCAGAGGAATTCTGGGAGTTGAACTCCATCCCATCTTAAAGTCGCAAGGTTCAGAAACACCAATCAGCACCTCTAAGGCGCTGGTATATAGAGGCGGGCTGGGGGGGGAGGCAGGCCGCGCTAGTGGGCTGTGTTTCTCTGTCTCTTTCTCTGTGTATGTCTGTCTGTCTCTCTCTCTGTTTTTTTCTCTCTGTCTGTCTGTCTGTCTCTCTCTCTCTGTTCTCTCTCTCTCTCTCTGTGTGTGTTTTTTCTCTCTCTCTGTCTCTGTGTCGCTGTCTGTCTGTCTCTCTGTGTGTGTCTGTCTCTGTGTCTCTGTGTCTGTCTGTGTGTCTCTGTCTCTGTCTGTCTCTCTTTCTGTGTGCATCTCTCTCTCTCTCTGTCTCTCACTCTCTACTCTCTCTCTCTCTGTGTCTCTCTCAGTCTATCCAACTATCATCTTTATCATCTCTATCTATCCCTCTATCATCATCTATCACCTGCCTTTTTACCCATCCAACCACCCACCCACCCACCCATCCCTCTTTCCCCCTCCCCCATCTGTCTGCTTGGTGCAGCACCGCCTTTACATTCAGGGGTTTTACCGCATCTGTGCTCTTATTTTGCCCTCGCCATCAAGTGCCACGAAAGATACCAGGAAGTCTGAGCAAGGTGCAGAAGGCTGTTTGCGTACAAGCGCACAACAGGCCCCCTGTGATTATTGGAATGCACACGAGCTTTTACCCACAGGTCCAGGAGTGTCCAGAGATCGTGGTCTCTCTCTCTCTGTGTGTGTGTAATCACATAGCTGTGTGTGTGTGTGTGTGTGGCAGCACGAGGCTATATCAAATATATAAATAAAATAAAAGCAGAATGTGACCAATTGGGATGGGACACCACCAGGTGATCCCAATGCTTTTCATCAGACTAGGAGTTGTTGTTTTTTAAATGCCAAATGAAATCAGGCATGGCTAATCTTTTTCATGGCAAGAAAGCTGGCTCACCAGAGGTTGGCCTTTTTTTCCTTTTTTTTAAAGAAAAGAGGGTCCTGGCTGTCCTTCTTGGGCTATAATTTGCCAACATCCCTGCAGAGGGATAAGAAGAAGACATTCTATTTCCACACCTAAGGAGAAAAGAAATGCTAGTTTCCAACCCAGTCTACATTTTACACCTTTGATGAAGGGAAAGCAATGTTCTCCAGACTGATATGGTAAAGGTTCCCCTGACATGTGCGTGCTAGTCATTCCCGCCTCTAGGGGGCGATGCTCATCTCCGTTTCAAAGCCAAACAGCCAGCGCAACCTTGGCAACTTTAAGACCTGTGGACTTCAACTCCCAGAATTCCTCAGCCAGCAAAGCTCCCAGAATTCCTCCTCAGAAAAAACTGGCTGAGGAATTCTGGGAGTTGAAGTCCACAAGTCTTAAAAGTTGCCAAGGTTGGAGATTCCCCTGTTCTAAATGATAAACTTAAAAAAAAATTGACTTTATACGGTGCCCAATAAGGAAACTCTCAAGCTGTTCAGAAACTGCTTGCCCCCCCCCCCCAAAAGAAGGATCCAGGTGGTGGCATAAGGGAAATTACCTCTAGTCTGTGAGGGACGTGGCGGCTCAGTGGCTAAGACGCTGGGCTTGTCAATCAGAAAGGTGGGCAGTTTGGCGGTTTGAATCCCTAGCGCCACAGAACGGAGTGAGCTCCCGTTACTTGTGCGAGCTTCTGCCAACCTAGCAGTTCGAAAGCACGTAAAAAATGCAAGTAGAAAAATAGGAACCATCTTTGGTGGGAAGGTAACAGCGTTCCGTGCGCCTTCGAAGTTTAGTCATGCCGGCCACATGACCACGGAGATGTCTTCGGATAGCGCTGGCTCTTCGGCTTTGAAACGGAGATGAGCACTGCCCCCCAGAGTCAGGAATGACTAGCACATATGTGCAAGGGGAACCTTTACCTTTACCTAATCTGTGGACTGCAGGTAAATTCTTATAGAGCCCTTATTCTACTACTAGTCTACTTTCTAAGGAGAAAGGATAATGCTTCCTTAGGGTTCATCCATCTCTCCTAATTTTAAAAGTATTGGTTTTCTGGCAATATTTATATCTCACCTTCCTTGCCGCAGGCCGGATCCTGCCAACGTGACAGTTCAATCTCTCCAGATCTCTGGCCGAGGAGCCAGAGGCAGAGGCAGAGAAAGGCGAACGGTC